>NC_053026.1:84644908-84826591 GCF_003073215.2 Triticum urartu
GTACCTTTGGAGACACCTGTAGTACTCCTTTATAATCACCCAGTTACGTTGTGACGTTTGGTAGTACCCAAAGTGTTCCTCCGGTAAACGGGAGTTGCATAATCTCATAGTTACAGGAACATGTATAAGTCATGAAGAAAGCAATAGCAACATACTAAACGATCGGGTGCTAAGCTAATGGAATGGGTCATGTCAATCAGATCATTCTCTTAATGATGTGATCCCGTTAATCAAATAACAACTCATTGTTCATGGTTAGGAAACATAACCATCTTTGATTAACGAGCTAGTCAAGTAGAGGCATACTAGTGACACTTTGTTTGTCTATGTATTCACACATGTATTATGTTTCCGGTTAATACAATTCTAGCATGAATAATAAACCTTTTATCATGATTATAAGGAAATAAATAATAACTTTATTATTGCCTCTAGGGCATATTTCCTTCAGTTACCGCTTTGCTCAGCCCCTCTTATAGCGTTGTTAGTTGCAGGTGAAGATTGGAGTTTGTTCCTTGTTGGAACATGGATATTTTGTTGGGATATCACCATATCTCTTATTTAATTAATGCATCTATATACTTGGTAAAGGGTGGAAGGCTCGGCCTTATGCCTGGTGTTTTGTTCCACTCTTGCCGCCCTAGTTTCCGTCATATCGGTGTTATGTTCCCGGATTTTGCGTTCCTTACACGGTTGGGTTATAATGGGAACCCCTTGACAGTTCGCCTTGAATAAAACTCCTCCAGCAATGCCCAACATTGGTTTTACCATTCGCCACCTAGCCTTTTTCCCTTGGGTTTCACGGACTCAAGGGTCATCTTTATTTTAACCCCCCCGGGCCAGTGCTTCTCTAAGTGTTGGTCCGTACTGAGCTGCCTGCGGGGCCACCTCGGGGAAACTTGAGGGTTGGTTTTACTCGTAGCTAGTCTCATCTGAGTGTGCCCTGAGAACGAGATATGTGCAGCTCCTATCGGGATTTGTCGGCACATTCGGGCGGTGTTGCTGGACTTGTTTTACCATTGTCGAGGATGTCTTGTAACCGGGATGCCGAGTCTGATCGGATTGTCTTGGGAGAAGGAATATCCTTCGTTGACCGTGAGAGCTTGTGATGGGCTAAGTTGGGACACCCCTGCAGGGATTTGAAACTTCGAAAGCCGTGCCCGCAGTTATGGGAAGATGGGAATTTGTTAATGTCCGATTGTAGAAAACCTGAAGTTTATCTTATTTAAAATACATCTACCGCGTGTGTTACCGTGATTGTCTCTTCTCGGCGGGGTCAGGGAAGTGAACACGATGTTGGAGTAATGCTTGACGTAGGTTGTTCTAGGATCACTTCTTGATCATAGTTGTTCGACCGTGCTTTGCCTTCTCTTCTCGCTCTCATTTGTGTATGTTAGCCACCAAATATGCTAGTCGCTTGCTGTAGCTCCACCTCATACCTTTTACCCTTCCTATAAGCTTAAATAGTCTTGGTCGCGAGGGTGTGAGATTGCTGAGTCCCCGTGACTCACAGATACTTCCAAAATCCAGCTTGCAGGTGCCGTTGAACCATGCAGGTGACGCAACCGAGCTCATGGAGGAGCTCAATGAAGATCGTGTTTGTTATGTCGTTTCCGTTTCCAGTTGATCAGTAGTGGAGCCCAGTTGGGACGATCGGGGATCTGTGTAGCATTGGGGTAGTCTTCTTTTATTTTGGTTCCGTAGTCGGACCTTGTTTGTATCTGGATGATGTAATGCTTTATTCTTGTATCATGTCAAGTGGCGATTGTAAGCCAACTATGTATCTCTTTCCCTTATGTATTACATGGGTTGTGTGAAGATTACCTCACTTGCGACATTGCTTTCAATGCGGTTATGCCTCTAAGTCGTGCTTCGACACGTGGGAGATATAGCCGCATCAAGGGCGTTACAAGTTGGTAATCAGAGCCTTCCCCGACTTTAGGAGCCCCCTCTTGATCGAATCGCTGGCGTTGTTGAGTCTAGAAAAATGTTTTGAGTCATTTAGGCTTATATATATCGGAGAGTAGGACTTCTTTTTACTCCTCAGTCCCTTCATCGCTCTGGTGAGGCATCCGGACGTAGAGTTTTGGCTCTTCTCTTCTCAAATTTCACTAAAAAAAAATTTAGGATCACGCAGGTATCTTGGAATTGTTCCAATGGTTTTGTGACAAGAACATTGTTCTTGGTGCCTCCTGTCATTTAGGGGTTGTGGCAGTGTCCCGGGGAGTTGAGCTCCGAGGTGTTGTCGTCACAATTTTATCGTTGCAGTTCTGGAATACCTGAGTTCGCCGACATCGAAAATCTCTTTTATGCAGTTGTTGGTGAGATAACCTCGACGCCACCCAGTACTGGGGCGGGAGTTCGGGAGTATTGCCATAACTCGTATAACGGATGCTTTTCGAAGGTTGAGGTAAATGATTTCCGAAGGTTTCTTGGTTATGTGTTGAAGGATGGATACAGCTGGATGTCGGATTTGCTAGTTTTGGGTGAGATATTATGCTTCCCCTGTATCCCCAACACCTGATTGCATAACCGGGAGAATTTCGTGAGTTTATAAGTGGGAATTCAAGTACCTCTTAGGATATCTTTCCGACAGATGTATGATATGAAATTGGGGTTCGACGTCTAGTGGTCCGCCTATTCACGGTTGGTTTTACAGTGGTCTCGTTGTGTCTTAAAGAGTCCTTGGCTATGCCGACTCGGGGATGCTTCGTATGTCATGTGCACTGCCTTGTACATGATGGTACTGTATGATCGAGCCCGTGTAGGACCCACCACGAAAACTTCGGGCGAAATCTCTATCATATGTTTGTTCCGGCTTATTCTGCAAGCCACTCCTTTGTTTTGTTTTGAGTTGTGGTATTCGAGTTGCTTCAATGTCAAGTGTTGATTCCATACCTTCCCCAAATGGTGTTCTCATACTCCGATGTGAATACCAATCCTTCTCGATCATCAAGATTGTCTTGTCAATCCTTTTCCCCGGCATGTTTCTCTTCAAGTGAATCCGATCATTTCAACATTTGCAAGATCCAATCTCAGTTCTTTTCAACGGTGTTCATTTCATTCGTCCCAAATTGCCTTTGTTTTCCCTCCCTCCCACCCTTTCCCTTTTTTCTTCAAGGATCCAGATTTCTTATTCAAGTATCCTTTTATTGTTGTGAAGTTTTTACATTCTTTTACGTCAATGTCTTATCCGATGATTTTTCATGAAGATTCTAACAGAGCTTCAAGTTCATCATTCTTCGTTCTTTTTCTTCTCCGGTGGTTTCAAGTCAAGATTTGTTGATCATACCCTTTCCTCATTTCAATGCTTTCTCATGCCGGTGCAATTCTTAATCGTTCACCTCTCGCTATTCTATTGTTCCGGAGTGTTCAAGATATCTCGAAGATTCGTGTTTCCACTCTGCTTTCGTGATCCTTTCAAGCTCTTTCGAGATTTTTATCTCATTCTAGCCATCTAATTCAACCGGTTCTTTCCCTCTTTTAAATCATTCTACGGTGTATCTTTTGAGTGGGCCCTAACCCACAGGTCTTTTCCCAGGATCTTACCTGACTCTTCTAATTTTACCGGAGCTATTCTCAAATCTTTCATAGTTTGACGTAAGAATGAATTTTCATCAGTCAAATGGCTTTCTCCAAGATATGGCACATTCTTTTCATCATTGGTTCAACCTTTTCCAATTTTAATTCCGGAGTGCCTCTACAATTCATGGTGGTGTTTCTCATCATCATTCTCTGCGTTTGAAGACCGAAGAAGAGTTTTTCCTCCATATCTTATCCGCTCTCTCAGAGATTCGTGATTCTAGCTAGTTGTTATCCTCTCATAATTGTTTTCGATCATGAGAATTCTTTTCACCCATCCAGAGCAATTCAAGACTATTTTCAGTTTGATTCTTCGAAGACCATCATTTCAGGTTTATTCATTCTCAACTTTCAGTCATCATCCTCCAATCTTACCGGGGCATCATTCAAGTATACTCTTATCAGCTCTTTATCTCTTCGTTCTCTTGTATCTTAAATCTCTCAAGCATCTTCGTTCATTTCATAATTCTTCTCGGTGTTCCTTTATCTTTACTTCGTTCATTTTTCAATTCTTACGGTGGTTCTTCCAAGATTTTTCTTCCTTCGTTCATCAAATAAATTTATTCGTTGTTTCGATCCTACCGGTGGTTCGTTGAAGTCTTTTCTCAAGTTTGCGCTATATCTATCTTAATCCTTTCTACGAGAATAAGTAGTATGTCAAATCCGTTGCTTGTCATCAATTTAATTGGTGAAGGATAAGCATAATATAATTCTTATTCTTGTTTCATTGAGTGAACTCAATTCCCTATTCCAGAGGCTCATCAAATTCTTGGTTTCATTTGTTTCATCTTTTCCTTTTTCTGGAGTTCCAAGCTCTTTCAATTATATCATTTCAAAGTTTCATCCTATCATTGCAAGGATTCACCCTGTGTTTTCAACTTCTCTTTCCTTCCGTTTGATCATTCTTTTGTTTAACGGAGTTCTTCAGGAAGGTTCTTCATGATGGTTCTTAAAGGATTTAATTCCTTCTCCAAGTTTTCATCGAGATTCTTTTCTAAGGAGCTCAAGTTTTCTTCATCTTGCAATCCGGAGTGCAATTCTTTCACGCATATCTTTTGAGGTGGTGCTATGTCATTCTTGATAATTTCCCTTCGTGCTTCATGATTCACAAGTCATCAAGAATGAGATATTTTAAATCCATCAATCTCGTCATTGGAGTCATCTGGGGTTATATTTCACCTAAAGCTTTCCCTAAGGATTGTTGCTATTAATGGTGATAATATATGATCCAAGTGCTTCATCTATCCTCCCGGTGAAATATTTTCTCGTCTCCTTGTTCATATCAATCCAATTCTTTTCCCGTGAGTGGCAGAATTTTCACCTCATAGTTTTGAGTTGTTCTCCATAAGCCCACATCAAGCTTACTCTTTTTCGTTGTTGGTTTTCCAACAACTCCGTTCGACCCTTCTCCTAAGGATGACTTATCAAACTCTTTTGTGGCAGAAGTTGGCATTTTCTTCTCCATTCTCCTATTTCAATTATCTATCTTCTATTCTCTTGTTCCGGAGGCATTGTGATGTTGCTCTTTTCAACCCATCATCTCGTTTTGTCAAAGATCTTGTTCTTTTCATGCCTATCTTTTTAACCGGAGTGTTGTGTCATCTCTTCAAGTTCTTTTCGCCTTATCAAGCCTTGTATCAATTTTCAATCGGAGTGCTGCCCGAATTTGTTCTTCCTTGTTCCTCTTTTCTAACAGAGTGTTTTCAACTTCGTTCATCTCTGTTGCATTCTTTTCTCGAATGGCTTAGCATTTTCAAGGTTCTTTGGTTTCACTCGTTTGTCAAAGAAGCAACTGAGTCTTACCTCCTCTCTTTCTCTTCCGTTTTCCCTCCGGTGCCATTCCAGATCTCGGGACGAGATCCTTTCATAGTGGTGGAGTGTTGTGATGCCCCAAGACCGGAGCTTCAGATTCCTTCGAGGGTTTTCCGCGATTCATCGTGTGATTTGTTTGGTTCGTTGCTTTCATTTTTTGCATCATGTGCATTGCATCATTTCATCTTGCAACATGTTTTAAAACTCAACCAACTAAAATCGGATGGATCTTCGGTCCATTTAAATCGAGGGATATTCACATGGTGAAATTCTCCTTATAACATATCTCCCAATATGTATAGGGAGGTAAAATAAATATTTCATCCTTTAGGAATCGACCACAACAGACTCACAATATAAATCCCTTGGGTTCTTTTGCTTCAAGTTTCACCTCCAAACCTTGCCAGTAGTTCTTTCTCCATTTATCGAGGGTCCTCCAAAAACCCTCAACATTTTTGTACACCCCTTTAGCCTAGCCTCCATTCAAACTCTTTTGGCTCAAGTCAAATAAGTTTGAATTTAAATTCTCCTAACTTGTCGGAACTATTTTTGTTGAGGTGGAAATATTCCATAAAGCCATACAAAATGTTCCATAATTTTGTTCTTCTCCATGGCCTCTTCTATTAATTATTTTTTGGCCTATGTCTTTTGCTGAAAAGAGAGATTAAGAGAGAGAGAGAGAGAGAGAGAGAGCCCAGCAGGCCCAAACCTCCCTAGGCGCAGCCTTCCCTCTCCCTGGGCCGGCCTCTAAGGCCCATCTGTACCGAAGGTCAGCCCGGTCCATCTCCTCGCTACCCTAACATCGACCGAACCCACTCCCCTCGTTCTCTCGATCCCTCTCGTCCTCCCACGCCGCCGCCACACGCACGCCTCACGCATCGAGCCAGGAGGCCGTGCTCGATCCCCTTCTTTCCCTCGCAGCCTCGCCCTCTCCCTCATTCCTCGCCATGAGAGCCCCGTGCCCGATCCCTTACCTCCTCCCGATTCCCATCTCTCCCCCCTCGTTCCCGTGCCGCCGCCACACATCGATGCCAGGGAGAGGGCCCGACCCCCTCTGCCTGCTCCTTTCCTCGCCAGCGCGCCCCGTCACCAGGTCGCCGGACCTCGTCGCCCGATCCACCGCTCCTATCGCCTGACGTCGCCCCGTCTCCTGGCGCCGGCCCCGCCGCCAAGATCTGCCCCGCACCCGAGCGCCTCCTGCCGCGAGCTCGCCTGACCCGCACGGCCATGGCACCGTCGGCCTCCATGGTTCGCCTGCGCCCTGCCCTTCTCAACGTCCTACTCGTCCTCGCCGCAGCGCCATCTTGCCTCCTGCTCCGTGCCCTGCTCCCTCCTACCACGAGCTCCACCTCCCATGGCGTGCTGCTGCCTGCACCTCGTCCCCGACGCCGACAAGCCCGCTGCCGTCCTCCAGGGTCTCTCCCTTTCTTCCTGTCGCCTGACTCTTTTTTGGCAGCGCCGCCGTGCCTACACCCTGCTTCTCACGCAGACGACCTCACCTCCTCGCCTGCGTTGCTCCCTTGCATCACCACCACGCCATGCTCGTTGTTGCATCATGAGATTGCCTTTCGTGACTGCCCGCATCAAGCTTCCACCTCGGCCATCCGCTAGAAGTTTTGGCATGGCCATGGCTAAAAAACCCCCGCATTTTGTTGCCTCGCTGCACCTCTGTTCCTGGAATGTTGGACCACCAAGACTTGTTGCAGAGATAGGAACCGCCACAAGACGTTTCAGAGATCGCCAAGTACCTCCACCGTTGGCCCTGAACATCTACGGACGCGAACGACTACCGTCACTTGGGTTCGACAAGATGCCGGGTACCACTACGTTTGCCATGTACATCTACACCAAGACCGGACCGACAAGTGCCGTGAGAATGTTTGTACCTCTACCGTCGCCGTGGATCCGACAAGTACCCCTACAACAAGTGTACCTCTACCGTCGTCTTCGGAATCACTAAGAACGTCAAGTACCCCTTCGAGAGGACGAGACCGGCAAGTTCTAATGACCCCAAGTACCTCTTCGAAACGACCGAATACAATTACCGTCGGACGCTCGAACAACTACAGGACGAAACGTCAAGTTCCTCGATGAACCATGTATGACTACTGTTTCTCGTGGATTCACCTAAGTACCACGAAATGGACGACCCTACAAGTTACCATTGCCGTGTATGACTACCGTTGCCTTGGAGATGTTGGGTTCATAAAGGTCCTCTTTGGAAAAGTACCACTACTTCCCTCGACGACCCATGAACGACTACTTCCTCTACGAATTCGTTCCGCCCGAAACGCATGCTTCGAAGGTATAACCCCGAGACGACCGCCCGTGAACGAATGCATGTGTGGTGTATGAGATGCTCGTGCTTGCTCCATGCTCGAATTGTCAGTGCACGTTGCCCCTATTTTGCCTTGTCACCGTCGTCGACCCGTGGGAACCCGGTAACCGGGAGCACCCCACCGTTCATCGCATGACACGCTCCCGTCACACTTGTTCTTTTCCATCGGCATCTCAATCGAGTTTCCGGAAACCGGAACGTTGCCGTGGCACCGTTTCTGTTATCATCGCCGTGGCACCCTTTCTTTCCGCCACGATGACAAATGCTCCATATTATGCTCATGTCAACTTTTAATTAAAATTGCATAAAACTTGTCCATGTCATCCGCATCATAATAAAAACAATTAAAATGTTTAAATTGTTGTTTGCTTTTAAATTACTAATGCATATGGTGATTTACCGAATTGTTGTTTGATGGTTCCGGCCCCATTTAAATTGCTTAGATTGTGTAGTTTACTTTTGCTTCACCTCTTGCCATGGTTAACAACATTTAATATTGTTGGGTACATAAACAAGATCGAACTAAATAAGTCACGTGGTGTTTCGTCAATATGCAACGGAGTTGCATATTGAGCTCCACTTAATTTGTAGGATTTCTTGTGCATATTGCCATGCCATGCTTCATTAAACCGGACATGCATCATGCTTGGATGTGCATCATGCCATGATTATGTGATGGTTGTTTACTATGTTGTTTGCTTCTTTCCGGTGTTGCTTCTTCGGGTTAATTCCGATAACGTCGCGTTTGCGAGGATCCGTTCGACTACGTCCGTTTGCCTTCTTCATGGACTCGTTCTTCTTCCTTGCGGGATCTCAGGCAAGATGACCATACCCTCGAAATCACTTCTATCTTTGCTTGCTAGATGCTCGCTCTTTTGCTATGCCTATGCCGTGATACCTACCACTTGCTTATCATGCCTCCCATATTGTTGAGCCAAGCCTCTAACCCACCTTGTCCTAGCAAACCGTTGTTTGGCTATGTTACTGTTGGGTTTCGTAGTAATTGCAAAAAATTTCCTACGCACACGCAAGATCATGGTGATGCAAAGCAACGAGGGGGGAGAGTGTTGTCTACGTACCCTCGCAGACCGACTGCGGAAGCGTTGACACAACATAGAGGAAGTAGTCGTACGTCTTCGCGATCCAACCGATCAAGCACCGAAACTACGGCACCTCCGAGTTCGAGCACACGTTCAGCTCGATGACGATCCCCGGACTCCGATCTAGCAAAGTGTCGGGGAAGAGTTCCGTCAGCACGACGGCGTGGTGACGATCTTGATGCACTACAGCAGCAGGGCTTCGCCTAAACTCCGCTACAGTATTATCGAGGAATATGGTGGCTGGGGGCACCGCACACGGCTAAGGAATAGATCACGTGGATCAACTTGTTTGTTCTAGGGTGCCTCTGCCTTAGTATATAAAGGACTAGAGGGGGGGAGGCTGGCCGGCCAAGGTGTGGCGCGCCAGGAGAGTCCTACTCCCTCTGGGAGTAGGATCCCCCCCCCAATCCTAGTTGGAATAGGATTCGCGGAGGGGGAAAAGAGAGAGAGGGGGCCGGCCACCTCTCCTAGTCCTAATAGGACTAGGGGAAGGGGGAGGCGCGCAGCCCATCGGTGTTATGTTCCCGGATTTTGCGTTCCTTACACGGTTGGGTTATAATGGGAACCCCTTGACAGTTCGCCTTGAATAAAACTCCTCTAGCAATGCCCAACATTGGTTTTACCATTCGCCACCTAGCCTTTTTCCCTTGGGTTTCGCGGAAACAAGGGTCATTGTCGGTGTCAAAACTGGCGGATCTCGGGTAGGGGGTCCCGAACTGTGCATCTAGGACGGATGGTAACAGGAGGCAAGGGACATGAAGTTTTACCCAGGTTCGGGGCCTCTCGATGGAGGTAAAACCCTACGTCCTGCTTGATTAATATTGATGATATGGGTAGTACAAGAGTAGATCTACCACGAGATCAGAGAGGCTAAACCCTAGAAGCTAGCCTATGGTATGATTGTTGATGTGTATGTTGTCCTACGGACTAAAACCCTCCGGTTTATATTGACACCGGAGAGGGTTAGGGTTACATAGAGTCGGTTACAATGGTAGGAGATCTGAACATCCGTATCGCCAAGCTTGCCTTCCACGCCAAGGAAAGTCCCTTCCGGACACGGGACGGAGTCTTCAATCTTGTATCTTCATAGTCCAGGAGTCCGGCTGAAGGTATAGTTCGGCTATTCGAACACCCCCTAATCCAGGACTCCCTCAGTAGCCCCTGAACCAGGCTTCAATGACGTCGAGTCCGACGCGCAGATTGTCTTCAACATTGCAAGGCGGGTTCCTCCTCCAAGTACTTCGTAGAAGATTTTGAACACAAAGATAGTGTCCGGCTCTACAAAATAAGTTTCCACATATTGCCATAGAGAGAATAATATTTACACAAATCTAATCTGCTGACATACTCCGTAGTGTGACATCACACCACGGCCAAGCTTTTATTCGAACCGTTTTACTGTCCCATCTTATCGTATTATGCGAGGCGGTTTCCTTGGCACGTCTTGTTAAAGCAGAGATCGTGTCCCCTTATTCCGGGATTCTCATCAATACGGGCGTGGGCCCAACCGCGCCATTATTATGGCACTTGGAGATAAGCGAGTTTTACCAGGCTGGTGGGGACACGTAGTTGCGTCCACCCATATAAGGGGATAAGGATCCACCTTTTCACCCATGCCTATCCATTCTTGCGCACTCGAGCTCCAGCGCCCAAGTCCGCACTACCACCTCAACCTTCTCCAGTCATGTCCGGAGCGGGAGGCAAGTGGATGGTCTCCTCCGTCACGGAGGGACACATCAAAAAGCTGAGGAAGGCCGGATATCTGGCTAGCGACATCGCGCACCGGCTTCCCGAAAAGGGGCAGCTCATCCCCACTCCTAGGCCCCATGAGAGGGTGGTATTCCTCCCCCATTTCCTCCGCGGACTGGGCTTCCCTCTGCATCCATTTGTCCGGGGGCTCATGTTCTACTATGGCCTGGATTTCCACGATCTGGCCCCGAACTTCGTCCTCAACATCTCGGCATTCATCGTCGTGTGTGAGGCGTTCCTCCGCATCCGCCCCCATTTCGGCCTATGGCTTAAGACTTTCAATGTCAAGTCAAAGGTGGTGTGCGGCAGCCAGGTGGAGTGCGGCGGTGCCATGGTTGGCAAGATGGCCAACGTCCTGTGGCTCGAGGGCTCTCTTGTGGAGACCTTGAAGGGGTGGCAATCATGGTGGTTTTACGTCACCGAGCCACGCGACACCGAATGGGTCGCACCACCTGAGTTTCGATCCGGCCCCCCTACGCGGCTCACCTCCTAGAAGGAGACATGCCTGTCTTGGGGTAAAAAAGGAGAGCTGACCAGACTCCAAACATGCATCCAAACCCTGGTGGACAAGAATCTCAAGCTTGTCAATGTAGTCCAGGTTATGCTCATCCGCCCGATCCTCCCGTGTCAATGACGGGCCTTCAATCTGTGGGAGTTCGACCCGGCGCAGCATCAAACTCTAAACAGGCTCTTCGACACGACGTACGAAGATGCTTGGAGGATGCTTTTCAAGGGCGCCGAGGCTCCCGCATCCGCTACCGAGGATCGCGGCTTCAGCACACAGCGTCACGCGCTCGCGATAAGCTGTTTTTTTCCTTTTACAGGGTATCAGTTTTCCATAGTTTGACTCTATGCGGGATCTAAGCTCCCTTTCCTCTGACAGGATTGGCAGGTGACGTCCGGACA
Source organism: Triticum urartu (assembly GCF_003073215.2). Classification (NCBI taxonomy): domain Eukaryota; kingdom Viridiplantae; phylum Streptophyta; class Magnoliopsida; order Poales; family Poaceae; genus Triticum; species Triticum urartu. The sequence goes on from NC_053026.1 coordinate 84,656,396, forward strand.
GATCAACTGTCTGGCCCCTTTGCCCGAAGGCCCAGTGGACGCTCGCTTGGCGAGGCTGCTGGTTCCGGCGCCCTATGTGGTGTCGGAGAAGAAGGCCACGAAAAGGGCCACGGGGACTCGAAAGAGCGCCTGGCGCCTGGAGGTGTCGGATTCATCATCCGACGGTCCGGAAGCGCCTTCCTCTCGCGAAGACGAGGAGGAAGAAGAAGAAACCTCTCCCCCTCCAGCGGGAGGAGAGAAGAAAAGGAAGGCTGCCCTCTCTGAGGAGGCCGGAGGGTCCAAGAAGGGGAAAACCCTTCCTCCGGACTACTCCGCCGACGCAGACGACGGCGGAGATGAGTGGCAGCCCAGGGCCAAGCCCCTGGCAAAATCGTAAGTATCCGGATACCGGAGTAATTCATAGTATTCGTTTATTGCACAACTTTCCCTTATGTCGAATATGCTTATGTAGCCCACCCAAAGACCGGCTCGACGCGTCGTCGAGCGGCTCACTAGACTCGTCGGATGTGAACTCGCTTCTGACGGCTTCCTCCCCCCGCCCTACGGACGACACCAAGGTGTTGTCCCAACAGGTTCCAAGCAGGGAGGAGGTGGTCCCGGAGGCGCCGCAAGGCGACCTCCCAGACTCCAGGAGTAAGGGGGATGAAACCCCCTAGGGCTCCAAGTCCGGCTCTAGGCCGGACACCGCTCCGGAACCTTCAAAGGTTCCAGAGTCCGGCGGGGGACCTCCTTCCAAGAGGAGCAAGTCCACCGTGCCGGCGGCCTCCGTCCAACCGGAGGCGCCGGACAATATGCCGGAGGCGCTCCAAGGCGCCTCCATCGACGAGGAGCACCGCGCTATTATGAGTGCGGTGGTCCAGAAGGTTAAGTCCGCAAAAAACAGACTGACTGAAGCTTGTACTAGCCTTTTGACAGGCTTCGAGGTAAGTAAAGAAAGTGTAAATAATAGTACCGCATAGACAATAGCCCCTGATGCTCTGTTTGGCGTTCGGGAAGAAAAGCCGAATAGAGGATCAAATAGAATTCGCAGGAGTCTAACAAAAATGAGTCAATATGCATGTGCAGGCTACCCTGCTTACGTCCGCCGCACTGACTGCGGAAGTGGACACTCTAAAGCAGGACCTCGAAAGGTCCGAGCAAGAGCTCGAGCGTGCCAAGAAGCAGCTCGAGGAAAATGAAGGTAAGAAATACCTTGTTAAATATATATATATAAAAGGTGCAATTGCAAAAAATGACAGGATTGCCGTGGCTATTGTAAGGGCCACGTCTGAGGTGGCGACCCTTAAGCAAGCGCTGGACGAGGCCGAGAAGAATTCGGCCTCGGAGCGCACCGAGCGGGAGAAGTATGAGGCCGAGGTTGGCAAGGTGCGGCAAGAGCTCCAGGCTCTCATGGAAAAACATGAGAGTTTGGAGCGTGACTCGAAGACGCAAGCGTCCGAGCTTGCGGTGGCTATTGAAAATGCCAAATCTGCCAAGGCCAAATCCTAGAAGACCCTCCAGGAGTTGGATGAGGTGAAGAAGATAGCGGTGGGTAAGGCATTCTTTATGCAAAGTAAACACATAAACGTGAGTTACCTGTTACTTACCCGAATCCGGAGCTCTCCAGGAGCGTTCGCAGATCTTCCCCGGAGTGTATCCGATGCCACCGCATTCTATCGAGCCGAGGAGGGCAGCTTGACGGAGAAGGTGTTCTGGTCTCAGTACACTGAGGCCGGACACCCCGTGCCCCTGAACGACCAGCTGAAGCAACTGGTCGAGCTCCACAAGGCGGCCGAACAGGCCATGAAGGCCCTCGTAGTTCGGCTGTGGCCCGGAGAGGCTCAGCCTGGGAGCTATTTCGGGCTGGTGCGGCGGCTGGTGGAGGCCTGTCCAAGGCTCGAAGTCATCAAGCGCTCCGTCTGCATTGAAGGTGCCTGTAGGGCCCTTGCCCGTGCTAAGGTGCACTGGGGGAAGCTGGATGCTGAGAAGCTTGTGAAGGACGGGCCACCGCCGGGGAAAGGGCATCGCAAGCCCGAGAATTATTATAAGGATGTTCTGAAGGGTGCCCGCCTTGTGGCGGATGAATGTACTATTGATGTAATTTTCGAGTAAAACTCGCTCGTTTTGTCCTGTGCGCTGAAAACTTGTTCATATGCGCTGAGCAATGCTGCTTGAATTTAAAATATTACCTTCTGTGCGGCTATTTATCAATACTGAGAGATGGCGAGTCATCGGCTTCTGCCCCCTTGCCGCTAGTGCTGGGGTGTTCGGGGATAAACCTGGGCGCTCTTTTTCCCATATTTGGGTCCTTCGAGGGAGGCGCTCAGCCCAACGAACGAGGCAATCGGACTATAATGCGTGAACACTCTCACTTAGCCATAGAATTCTATAATTTTAAATTTCGGCGAAGCCCCTAGTATTCGGAAAATCGAGTTCGGGGCGCTATCCACGCCTTGTCCGGACAGAGCTGACTCCTCGCCCAAAGCGGCATAAGTCTTTAGGGACTCGAAAAAACCTCTCGAACAGTGACCAACTCTCGCTTCATCATGACAGTCAGTTTTAGCTTTCTCCACTGAGGTGCTCGACCCAGCTCAACTGGGGCACAATCGCAGTGGTTCTCCTAGTGCTACCTTAGCCGATATAGAGGAACGTAAGTCACCAAAACATAGGAGCCGGGCAAACCCAACTATTGACCCAAGACATGATTCGGAGCCGATGCATATAGTGCTATAAGTTCGGGGTGCCGCACTTGTGAAAGTGTTCGGACTTCTCACACCATATTGAGGGGTGCTAAAAGCCCCTGGCGTATTTTGGCCGTACCAAGTTGTACGGGTGCAACATGTCGTTAAGGAACATTTATTTATAAAAAGATAATGCAAAAAATAGACAAAAGCTATGCACTATGTATTAAAAATAGCTGCGATCAAAGCAGAACGATACAAGTAATGCGATAAACGAAAAGTTGGACTATTTAACATGTCTGCTCCAGGGGCAAGCTGCAGAATAGTATGCAAAACAGGTATACTGCTCGTGATAGAGACCACCTGGGATTTCCGTAATGCGGCATGGCTTGTCTGCTTCCCTGGTCCTTGCATCGTTTATGCGGCAATTGAACTGCCGAACAGGCCTTTCGAAGAGTAGAGTCCTGGAAGTAAGAGAAAAGTAAAAATCGGCAGCCCCTGGTGCGATTTAAGCCGTGTTTTGGGCGTGCCGTGATGGTGCCCCTCCCCCTATGCCCATGGTATTTCCAGAGCGTAGTTATGGACGCGAAGTACTGGCGTCGCCTTTTTGCGAGGGTTGGGGTTGGGGCCGCATTGCTACGCCTGCTCGGAACGTGCCAGGCGGTCTTGTTGTAGGTTACTCCGGGCGCGCTTGACGGTGTTCGGACGTTTAATGGCCGGACTGGAGAACTGCCTGGAGAGGCTGCTTTGTACTTCCGCTGCAAGGGCCGCCGTGTGCTCCTCCGTTCGGAGGGAGCGTTCGGTGTTTCCATTGACCGTAATTACTCCACGAGGGCCTAGCATCTTGAGCTTAAGGTATGCATAGTGCGGTACCGCATTGAATTTGGCGAATGCGGTTCGTCCGAGCAGTGCATGATAGCCACTTCGGAATGGGACTATGTCGAAGATCAATTCCTTGCTTTGGAAATTATCCGAGGATCCGAAGACCACTTCAAGTGTGACTGAGCATGTACAGTTGGCCTCTACACCTGGTATTACGCCTTTAAAGGTCGTTTTGGTGGGCTTAATCCTCGAGGGATCGATGCCCATTTTTCGCATTGTATCCTGGTAAAGCAGGTTCAGGCTGCTGCCGCCGTCCATGAGGACTCTAGTGAGATGAAATCCGTCAATAATTGGGTCTAGAACCAATGCGGCAAATCCGCCATGACGGATGCTAGTGGGATGGTCTCTTCGATCAAAGGTGATCGGGCAGGAGGACCATGGGTTGAACTTTGGGGCGACTGGCTCTACCGCGTATACGTCCCTTAACGCGCGCTTCTGCTCCCTTTTGGGGACGTGGGTGGCGTATATCATGTTCACCGTCCGCACTTGTGGGGGAAAACCCTTCTGTCCATTGTTTTTCGGCGGCCGGGGCTCCTCGTCGTCATCGCTATGCAGCCCCTTGTCTTCATTGTCGACGCTTAGCTTGCCTGCCTGCTTGAACACCCAACAATCCCTGTTGGTGTGACTAGCCGGCTTTTCGGGGGTGCCATGTATTTGGCACAAGCGGTCGAGTATTCGGTCCAAGCTAGACGGGCCCCTAGGATTCCTTTTGAATGGCTTCTTCCGCTGACCGGATTTAGAGCCTCTGAATCCGGCATTAACTGCCGTATCCTCAACATTGTCGCCGTTAATGCGGCGCTTCTGCTTGTTGCGACGCGACCTGCCACTAATGTCCCTGGTGTCCGAACTACCAGGGTTCTTGGTCATATTGTTGCTACGAGCGAGCCAGCTGTCTTCTCCCGCGCAAAAGTGGGTCATGAGTGTCGTGAGTGCTGCCATAGATTTTGGCATTTCCTGTCCGAGGTGCTGGGCCAGCCATTCGTCACGGATATTGTGCTTGAAGGCTGCTAGGGCCTCAGCATCCGGACAGTCGACTATTTGATTTTTCTTTGTTAGGAACCGTGTCCAGAATTGTCTGGCCGATTCCTCTGGCTGCTAGATTACGTGACTTAGGTCATCGGCGTCTGGGGGTCGCACATAAGTGCCCTGGAAACTGTTGAGGAATGCGGCTTCCAGGTCCTCCCAACAACTGATTGATCCTGTTGGTAAGCTATTGAGCCAATGCCGAGCTGGTCCTTTAAGCTTGAGTGGGAGGTATTTGATGGCGTAAAAATCGTCGCCGCGGGCCATGTGGATATGAAGGAGATAATCCTCGATCCATACCGTAGGGTCTGTTGTGCCATCATATGATTCGATGTTTACGGGTTTGAAACCCTCGGGGATTTGATGATCCATTATTTCGTCTGTAAAGCACAGTGGGTGTGCGGCGCCTCTGTACTGGGCGATATCATGACGTAGCTCCAATGAGCTTTGTCTACTGTGTTCGGCCCTGTCGAATTTGTGGCCGGCGTGACGGTTACTGTCTCGAGCCGTGGGGTGCCCACGCGATCCGTAGATCGATCGTGTTTGCCTTGCCTTGTCCTCCAACATGTCTCGTAAGTCCGGCGCATATTCCCGTGCCTTGGTACGGGGTGCGGCTTGAGTGGAGGGCCGGGAGGCCTCTCTGTCGCGGCCACGAGGTGGCCATTCGGCCGCATCAAGTGCTTCCTCCTCTAATCGGGGTAGCAACTTGCGCTTTGGGTAACTCTTGGAGGGGCGTTCGAGTTTATGCTCTTCGGCCGCAAGGACTTCAGTCCATCTGTCAACCAGCAAATCTTGATCAGCTCTGAGCTATTGCTGTTTTTCTTGAGGATTCTTGCCGTGGCCATAAGCCTGCGTTGGAAACGCTTTTGCTCAACGGGATCCTCTGGCACGACGAATTCGTCGTTGTCGAGGCTTGCCTCGTCTTCGGAGGGAGGCATATAATTATCGTCCTCGACCTCTCTGTCTGCCGTTCTCTCATGAGGGCTGGTTTCTCCATCCTCCTATGCTAAACCTTGCTGGAGGGGGTTTTCTTCGGCACTCTCCGGAGTATTATTATCTCCCGTGCTGGAATCACCGTTTTTGTGTTGGCGGGATTTTGAGCGGCGCCGCTGACGCCGGCGCTTGGGCTGTTTCTTGGAGGGGTCATCCTCCGCTGTTCCATCGCCCTCTCCCTCTTTTGGGGTGTCCACCATGTATATGTCATATGACGAGGTGGCTTTCCAGGGCCTAGTAGGCGCTGGTTCTTCATCATCTCCTTCATCGGCGTCCATACCGTCAATATCTTTGGAGTCGAAGTCGAGCATGTCGGTTAAGTCGTCGACAGTGGCTACAAAGTGGGTGGTGGGTGGATTTTGAATTTCTTCATCGTCCGTACCCCAGCCTTGCTGACCGTAGTCCGGCCAGGGCTCTCCTGATAAAGAAAGAGACTTCAGTGACTTCAGGATATCGCCAAAAGGCGAGTGCTGAAAGATGTCTGCGGCAGTGAACTCCATGATCGGCGCCCAATCGGATTCGACTGGTAGGGGTGCGGAGGGTTCGGAGTCCGGAGAGGAGTCCGGCTCCTTGGATTCACGAGCTTCGCAGAGTACGGGGCTGGTGTTCGGCTCAATCGCCGTTTGGATCGCAGCCCCTGAGGTGGCGTCCAACCGCCCATCCTCGATCGACACAGTTGACTCCGAACTAAGGGTCGGAGCCGGTGCGGGTGCGGCCTCCAGGGCACCGTTCGGCAGCAGATTTAGATCATGCTCGTCATGACAGTGCAGCGCGCTCGGCAATGGTTCGAATCCATCAAAGATCAAGTCCCCGCGGATGTCAGCCGTGTAGTTTAAACTTCTGAATCTGACCTGACGGCCAGGGGTGTAGATTTCGATCTGCTCTAGATGGCCAAGTGAATTGGCCCGCAGTGCGAAGCCGCCAAAGACGGAGATCTGTCTGGGGAGGAAGGTCTCACCCTGGACTACATCGCCATTGATGATCGTAGGAGCCATCGGGCCTGACGGCGACGGCACAGAGGAACTCTCAATAAAAGCACCAATGTCAGTGTCAAAACCGGCGGATCTCGGGTAGGGGGTCCCGAACTGTGCGTCTAGGCCGGATGGTAACAGGAGGCAAGGGACACGAAGTTTTACCCAGGTTCGGGCCCTCTCGATGGAGGTAAAACCCTACATCCTGCTTGATTAATATTGATGATATGGGTAGTACAAGAGTAGACCTACCACGAGATCAGAGAGGCTAAACCCTAGAAGCTAGCCTATGGTATGATTGTTGATGTGTATGTTGTCCTACGGACTAAAACCCTCCGGTTTATATAGACACCGGAGAGGGTTAGGGTTACATAGAGTCGGTTACAATGGTAGGAGATTTGAACATCCGTATCGCCAAGCTTGCCTTCCACGCCAAGGAAAGTCCCTTCCGGACACGGGACGGAGTCTTCAATCTTGTATCTTCATAGTCCAGGAGTCCGGCTGAAGGTATAGTTCGGCTATCCGAACACCCCCTAATCCAGGACTCCCTCAGTCATCTTTATTTTAGCCCCCCGGGCCAGTGCTTCTCTAAGTGTTGGTCCGAACTGAGCTGCCTGCGGGGCCACCTCGGGGAAACTTGAGGGTTGGTTTTACTCATAGCTAGTCTCATCTAAGTGTGCCCTGAGAACGAGATATGTGCAGCTCCTATCGGGATTTGTCGGCACATTCGGGCGGTGTTGCTGGACTTGTTTTACCATTGTCGAGGATGTCTTGTAACCGGGATGCCGAGTCTGGTCGGATTGTCTTGGGAGAAGGAATATCCTTCGTTGACCGTGAGAGCTTGTGATGGGCTAAGTTGGGACACCCCTGCAGGGATTTGAACTTTTGAAAGTCGTGCCCACGGTTATGGGCAGATGGGAATTTGTTAATGTCCGGTTGTAGAAAACCTGAAGTTTATCTTATTTAAAATACATCTACTGCGTGTGTTACCGTGATGGTCTCTTCTTGGCGGGTTCCGGGAAGTGAACACGGTGTTGGAGTAATGCTTGACGTAGGTTGTTCTAGGATCACTTCTTGATCATAGTTGTTCGACCGTGCTTTGCCTTCTCTTCTCGCTCTCATTTGCGTATGTTAGCCACCAAATATGCTAGTCGCTTGCTGCAGCTCCACCTCATACCTTTTACCCTTCCTATAAGCTTAAATAGTCTTGATCGCGAGGGTGTGAGATTGCTGAGTCCCCGTGACTCACAAATACTTCCAAAATCCAGCTTGCAGGTGCCGTTGAACCGTGCAGATGATGCAACCGAGCTCATGGAGGAGCTCAATGAAGATCGTGTTCGTTATGTCATTTTCGTTTCCAGTTGATCAGTAGTGGAGCCCAGTTGGGACGGTCGGGGATCTGTGTAGCATTGGGGTAGTCTTCTTTTATTTTGGTTCCATAGTCGGACCTTGTTTGTATCTGGATGATGTAATGCTTTATTCTTGTATCATGTCAAGTGGCGATTGTAAGCCAACTATGTATCTCTTTCCCTTATGTATTACATGGGTTGTGTGAAGATTACCTCACTTGCGACATTGCTTTCAATGCGGTTATGCCTCTAAGTCGTGCTTCGACATGTGGGAGATATAGCCGCATCGAGGGCGTTACATTAAGTCTGTCCGAATCTTGTTAGCGATTGCCACATTTTATGATTATGAAATTTGGTAGATGGATGTCAAAACTGCATTCCTGAATGGATTTCTTTTTAGAAGAGCTGTATATGATGCAACCGGAAGGTTTTGTCGATCCAAAGGTAGCTAACAAAGTGTGCAAGCTCCAGTGATCCATTTATGGACTGGTGCAAGCCTCTCGGAGTTGGAATAATTGCTTTGATAGTGTGATCAAAGCATTTGGTTTTGTACAGACTTTTGGAGAAGCCTGTATTTACAAGAAACTGAGTGGGAGCTCTATAGCATTTCTGATATTATATGTGGATGACATATTACTGATTGGAAATGATATAGAATTTCTGGATAGCATAAAGGGATACTTGAATAAGAGTTTTTCAATGAAAGACCTTGGAGAAGCTGCTTACCTATTGGGCATTAAGATCTATAGAGGTAGATCAAGACACTTAATTGGACTTTCACAAAGCACATACCTTGACAAAGTTTTGAAGAAGTTCAAAATGGATCAAGCAAAGAAAGGGTTCTTGCTTGTGTTACAAGGTGTGAAATTGAGTAAGACTCAATGTCCGACCACCGCATAAGATAGAGAGAAAATGAAAGATGTTCCCTATGCTTCAGCCATAGGCTCTATCATGTATGCAATGCTGTGTACTAGACCTGATGTGTGCCTTGCTATAAGTCTAGCAGGGAGGTACCAAAGTAATCCAGGAGTGGATCACTGGACAGCGGCCAAGAACATCCTGAAGTACCTGAAAAGGACTAAGGATATGTTTCTCGTATATGGAGGTGACAAAGAGCTCATCGTAAATGGTTACGTTGATGCAAGCTTTGACACTGATCCGGACGATTCTAAATCGCAAACCGGATACATGTTTATATTAAAAAGTGGAGCTGTCAGTTGGTGCAGTTCTAAACAAAGTGTCGTGGCGGGATCTACATGTGAAGCGGAGTACATAGCTGCTTCGGAAGCAGCAAATGAAGGAGTCTGGATGAAGGAGTTCATATCCGATCTAGGTGTCATACCTAGTGCATCCGGTCCAATGAAAATCTTTTGTGACAATACTGGTGCAATTGCCTTGGTGAAGGAATCCAGATTTCACAAGAGAACCAAGAACATCAAGAGACGCTTCAATTCCATTCGGGATTTAGTCCAAGTGGGGGACATAGAAATTTGCAACATACATACGGATCTGAATGTTGCAGACCCGCTGACTAAGCCTCTTCCACGAGCAAAACATGATCAGCACCAAGGCTCCATGGGTGTTAGAATCATTACTGTGTAATCAAGATTATTGACTCTAGTGCAAGTGGGAGACTGAAGGAAATATGCCCTAGAGGCAATAATAAAGTTATTATTTATTTCCTTATATCATGATAAATGTTTATTATTCATGCTAGAATTGTATTAACCGGAAACATAATACATGTGTGAATACATAGACTAACAGAGTGTCACTAGTATGCCTCTATTTGACTAGCTCGTTGATCGAAGATGGTTATGTTTCCTAACCATAGACATGAGTTGTCATTTGATTAATGGGATCACATCATTAGGAGAATGATGTGATTGACTTGACCCATTCCGTTAGCTTAGCACTTGATCATTTAGTTTGTTGCTATTGCTTTCTTCCTAACTTATACATGTTCCTATGACTATGATATTATGCAACTCCCGTTTACCGGAGGAACACTTTGTGTGATACCAAACGTCACAACATAACTGGGTGATTATAAAGGTGCTCTACAGGTGTCTCCGAAGGTACTTGTTGGGTTGGCGTATTTCGAGATTAGGATTTGTCACTTCGATTGTCGGAGAGGTATCTCTGGGCCCTCTCGGTAATGCACATCACTTAAGCCTTGCAAGCATTGCAACTAATGAGTTAGTTGCGGAATGATGTATTACGGAACGAGTAAAGAGACTTGCCGGTAACGAGATTGAACTAGGTATTAGGATACCGACGATCGAATCTCGGGCAAGTAACATACCGATGACAAAGGGAACAACGTATGTTGTTATGCGGTCTGACCGATAAAGATCTTCGTAGAATATGTAGGAGCCAATATGAGCATCCAGGTTCCGCTATTGGTTATTGACCGAAGACGTGTCTCGGTCATGTCTGCATAGTTCTCGAACCCGTAGTGTCCGCACGCTTAAAGTTTGGTGACGATCGTAATTAGGGTTTTTGTGTTTTGATGTACCGAAGATTGTTCGGAGTCCCGGATATGATCACGGACATGACGAGGAGTCTCGAAATGGTCGAGACATAAAGTTGATACATTGGAAGCCTATATTTGGATATCGGAATCGTTCCGGGTGAAATCGGAATTTTACCGGAGTACCGGGGGGTTACCGGACCCCCCCCCCCCGGGGGGTTAATGGGCCTACATGGGCCCTAAGGGAGAAGAGGAGGGCCGGCCAGGGCAGGCCGCGCGCCCCCTCCCCCTAGTCCGAATAGGACAAGGAAGGGGGGGGCGCCCCCTTTCCTATTTCCCCCTTCCCCTTTCCTTCTCCAACAAGGCAAGAGGGGGGAGTCCTACTCCCGGTGGGAGTAGGACTCCTCCAGGCGCACCCCTAGGGCCGGCTGCACCTCCCCCTCTCCCTCCTTTATATATGGGGGCAAGGGGGCACCCCATGACACACAAGTTGATCTTCGTGATCGTTCCTTAGCCGTGTGCGGTGCCCCCTTCCACCATATTCCACCTCGGCCATATCGTAGCGGTGCTTAGGCGAAGCCCTGCGTCGGTAGAACATCATCACCGTCATCACGCCGTCGTTCTGACAAAACTCTCCCTCGATACTCGGCTGGATCGGAGCTCGAGGGACGTCACCGAGTTGAACGTGTGCAGAACTCGGAGGTGCCGTGCGTTCGGTACTTGGATCGGTCGGGTCGGGAAGACGTACAAGTACTTCCTCTACGTTGTGTCAACGCTTCCGTTGCCGGTCTACAAGGGTACGTAGACAACACTCTCCCCTCTCGTTGCTATGCATCACCATGATCTTGCGTGTGCGTAGGAATTTTTTTGAAAATACTACGTTCCCCAACAATCAATCCCTAGCACCAAAAGAACTCAACTAGGTTCAACTTAAAAACATTTTCAATGAACCCAAAGTGCCTCAAGAAAAGTTCATGATTTTTGGTTAAGGTAGAAACCTCTGCCAAAAATGATGAATATATTTCTAGGACATTTTTGGATTTTTGAATTAACTCATATTGTATTTGACTTGGGGTTATAAATTCCTATAAATACTTTTATAACTCCAATCATTCGGAAAAATATTGTGGGGCTTTGGGCTTGTCCATATTGCATCCACAAATAATTTCAAAAGCAACAAAAATGGTTTAGTATTATTACTAAATCAAAACAGAGAAAAATAAATAGAAAACAGAAAGAAAAATAGGAAAAGAGAGAAACTTACCTGGTCTCACCTGTGCAGCCCACCAGAGAGCTCAGCCATCCGCTGTAGCAGTCGGCCCATCCCACCAGCGCCCTCCCTGTTGTCTACCTCCTCGAGGCAGTAGGACAGGGGCGTGTGCTCGCCGCGCGCCGGCCACCTCCTGCCTCCCTGCCTGTCTCCCCATCGCCCTGAGGATGCCACGCGACCCTTGGCGCCCTCTCACTCCCTCCCGTGTCTTTCCCTCATCTGCCCCTCTCCCCGAGCACCACCGAGCAGAGCTCGTCGCCACCGACACCGTTCGCCGCGGCCACCGACCCTCCCTCGCCCATCCAGTGTATCCAAGAGCTCCGGGTCGTCTTCCTCATCCTCTCCACCGAGCCATGGAACGAAGGACGCACCACAACGTCGCCAGCATCGCCGTTTCCATCGCCGGCCACTGTGGATCCTCGCCGTTGATTCGGGAGCTACCGGGCGTCCCCGACCTCGCCCTCGCGCTCGTTGGACTCACTATGAGCCTCCGCACCGAACCTCCCTCTCCCCGATGCCGATTTCTTCCTCTAACCGCAGGCTCCGTCGAACCCGAGAGCTCATCGCCGCCGGCCACGAGGTCGTCGTGGCTAGAGCCCACACACATCGCGTCCGAGCACGCTATCGTCCTCAGCGCGTTCCCAGGAACCCAGAGCACCTACCCACTCTTCCTCCCGTGCACCGTAGTGCTCTGTCCATCTTCACCGAACTTCGTCCACCGCCGCGAGCTCCGTTCCAGCGAGCTCCGGTGCCCCCGCAGCCACCCACCTGCTCCTCTGGATGCGGGAGAGCGCGGGCTACCCTCTGGTGGTCTTCGCGCGTCCAGCCGCCGTCCGTAGCGCGTTCCTGAGCGTTGCTGCCGCGTTCGCGTGCTCGCCGGCGTTCAACTCCGGCGTGCTGACGTGGCAACGTCATTAGTGGCTAATGACCCACTAACTAACCCACTGGCTTGCTGACATGCGGGCCCCACTGCCTAACTAACCAGCTAACAAAAGTAGTTTAAGTTTAATCTAAACACAGTGGCCCCATGCGTCGGCGTTGACCTCGCTGACGTGGCCGTTGACCGGACCCACCTGTCTGTGACAATAAATGTCACAGGGTCACTGACCAGTGGGTCCCACTGGTCAGGTTTGACCTGGACCGTGCCCCGTTGACCTGCTGACATCATGGTGATGTCATGCTGACGCAGTAATCCTTTTCTGGAATTTAAATAAATCTTAAATGATTTGTTTAATTCAGAAAATATCCAAAACTTTGTAAATTCATAGCAATTAAACTGTAACTCCAAATGAAATAATTTATATATGAACAATTATCAGAAAAATTCAGTCTATCCATCTGTACTAGTTTCATGCATGAAAAACCAAGCTAAACCTGTTGTATAGATGAAAACACATAAAGGGCATTTAAAATGCTTAAGTTTGAAGTTGCATTTGAATCCTTGATTCAAATGAGCTCCATTGAACTTGTTGCTGTTTGCATTAGCACAAACAACATCACATATAAATGCCATGTTCATGCATCATATTGTGCATTGCATTGATTGTGTTTATTCTCTGTTTGCCGGTATTTGTTCCCTCTGAGTAGACGTGGTTCCGACGATGATTTCGATGACACCGATGAAGAGCTATACTATCTTCAGAAGTGCCAGGCAAGCAAAACCCCCTTGTTCATTCCGATACAATCCCACTCTCTCACTCCTGCTCTCTTTTACTACATTAGGACAACAACGATTCAACTATTACATGCTACGGTAGTTGAACCCCTTTCCTCTGCATGACCTGTCATTGCCACAGTAAATAGATGAAACCCACTAGCATGAGTAGGAGTTGTTTGAGCCCTGTTGTGCCTACTCATTCATGTTTGTTTGTCATCCCTGCTACTGCTTAGAGTTGACTCGGGTCTGATTCATCGGGGATGAATTGGAATGGTGATGAACATGTCCTACTGTGTGTGAACATGTTTTGGTAAAGGTAGCGGTGAGAGGCCATGTAGGAGTACATGGTGGGTTATGTAACGCCCCGAGACCGATGTGCCAGGTGTCTTCCAGTTATTCGTTGTTGTTGGCTTGTCTTTTGCTTGCGTGTCGCATCTTGCCATGTCATCATCCGCATTGCATGATCATGTTTTCAAAACTTGCATCCGTCCCGATCTCCTCGTTCCCTTCCGTTGTCCGTTCCGAGCCCAAACACACTTGCACGCACCCGCGGCATGTCCGAAATAGTATTTTATAAGTGGCCGGAAAATGTTCTCGGAATGGGATGAAAGTTGGCGTGTGGTCTTATTATAGTGTAGATAGACCGCCTATCAAGTTTCATTGCATTTGGAGTCCATTTGACGCCCAACGGTTAACTAGAGCGACATTATAGCCGGACAAATGTCGGACGTTTTCGGTCTCCGGAAACAGACGCCAGGCCTCCCTCTCTCTTCTCTTGTCTTAGCCCGAGGCCTTCTGCACAGCCCACAAGCTCCAACCTACTCTTCCTCGCGTCCGGGGCCGTGGGATCACGATCCGAGGCTCCGAAAACCCCCTAGAACCCCAACCCTAGCCATTTTTTGCTATAAAAGGGAACCCCCCTTCCAAATCTGGACATTCTTCCACTCTCCTCCTCTTTTTCCGTGCAGCCCCAGCCTCCACCCGCCACTTGTCGCCGTCAGATCTGCTCCGCCGCCGCCACTTGGCCTCCTCCAGCGCCGCCACCTCGCCGTCGCCACATGGCGCCACCCCAGTGGGCAGCGTCGCCGCCCGGCCCAACCAGATGAGGCCACGTCGCCCCTGGGTCTCCCCTCCACCGCGCGGCCCGCCGGGGTCCGGATCTGGCCCGTCGGGCCCAAGCATGCCTGACGTGCCGCCGCCCGTACCCGTTCGACCGATCGATCCAGATTGAGAGAGAAGCTCCTGATCCAGATCGAACTCCGCCGCCTACCGGCCTCTCGCCACCGCCCGCACCTTCTGCACCTCGCCGGACTCCACGTGCAGGCCTGCCTCGTTGCCCCCTCTCCTTCCCTTTTCGTCTTGCCCTCGCCCGCTCACCATCTCCCCCTCCGCCTGCAGGAACCAGGGAGCTCGAAGTCATGGCCGTCGCCGCCTCGGATCCTTCTCTGCTATCGCCGGAGCTCCGTCCACCGCCGCATTGCCCGGATTCGGTCGCGCGGGACCGGATCCAGCTATTCCCGCGTCTCCTAGGGCCCCCGTTGCCTCCCAGCGCCCTCCCTCGCCGCGGGAGTTCGCCGGCGTCGCCAGCCTCTACATCCCCTGCTCCAGATCGTGCGAGCGAGGGGCCCGCGCGCGTTGACCAGCGCATGGGCCGCGTCCATGTGAGCCGGCCCAGCAACCGCATCCCGCAGCAAAGCCCATCCATGCCAAGCCCAACTCCCAATCCGGCCAGCAGGCCTCTCCAGATTTGGACCGAAGCCCATGGGTGAGGCCACCCCTGGCGCCCCACCCCTTTTTTTCCTGTTGTTGGGCCAGCAGATCCGGTCCAGTATCTATTTTTTTAGGCTCTGCGAATTTAGCTATTATCCCAGGTTTTGCAGTTTTACAGAAAACCCCTTGCACAACATGCATATTATAACTCACAAACGATGCATCATTTTAAAACAAACTTTATATGAAAGATGCTTAGAATTTTGTGTAGTTTCATAATATGTCATTTTCATCCAAGTTTAAAATGTTTAAAATGCTGTTTGTTTAAATTTGCTTAAATAACTTGCTAAAATGATTTATTTCATAACTAAATAATCGTAACTCGGAATTTAATAACCTTTATATGTAAATGGGGTAGAAAAATGCCTAGTTTAACATGATGGCTTTACTTTGCACGTTTAATAACTCTAAAATTGTGTTTAGGGCAGAACAGTACCATAACCAAAATATGCATATGGGGATTTACTGGAATTGTTGTTCGTTGTTTCCGGCCTCATTTAAACTTGCCTAGATAGGTAGTTTTCATTTGCTTCACCTCTTGCCATGCTAACAACATTTAATATTGTTGGGTACATAAACGAGAGAGAGAACTAAATAGGTCATGTGGTGTTTTCTTCAATATGCAACTCCGTTGCATAATGAGCTCCACTTAATTTGTCGGGTTGTTTGTGCACTTTGCCATGCCATGCACATTTAAACTGGACATGCATCATACTTGATTGTGCATCATGCCATGTTATGTGATGGTTGTTTATTATGTTGTTTGCTTCTTTTCGGTGTTGCTTCTTCGGGTTGGTTCCGATAACGTCGTGTTTGTGAGGATCCGTTCGACTGCGTCTGTTTGTCTTCTTCATGGACTCTTTCTTCTTCCTTGCGGGATTTCAGGCAAGATGACCATACCCTCGAAATCACTTCTATCTTTGCTTGCTAGATGCTCGCTCTTTTGCTATGCCTATGCGGCGATACCTACCACTTGCTTATCATGCCTCCCATATTGTTGAGCCAAGCCTCTAACCCACCTTGTCCTAGCAAACCATTGTTTGGCTATGTTACCGCTTTGCTCAGCCCCTCTTATAGCGTTGTTAGTTGCAGGTGAAGGTTGGAGCTTGTTCCATGTTTGGAACATGGATATTTCGTTGGGATATCACAATATCTCTTATTTAATTAATGCATCTATATACTTGGTAAAGGGTGGAAGACTCGGCCTTATGCCTGGTGTTTTGTTCCACTCTTGCCGCCCTAGTTTCCGTCATATTGGTATTATGTTCCTGGATTTTGCATTCCTTACACGGTTGGGTTATAATGGGAACCCCTTGACAGTTCGCTTTGAATAAAACTCCTCCAGCAAGGCCAAACATTGGTTTTACCATTCACCACCTAGCATTTTTCCCTTGGGAGTCACGCATCCCGAGGGTCATCTTTATTTTAACCCCCCCCAGGCCAGTGCTTGTCTAAGTGTTGGTCCAAACTAGAGCCCCTTGCAGTGCCACCTCGGGGAAACTCGAGGGCTGGTTTTAGTTGTACGGATTGCTTATCCGGTGTTGCCCTGAGAACGAGATATGTGCAGCTCCTATCGGGATGTCGGTGCATCGGGTGGTCTTGCTGGACTTGTTTTACCATTGTCGAGGATGTCTTGTAACCGGGATGCCGAGTCTGATCGGATTGTCTTGGGAGAAGGAATATCCTTCGTTGACCGTGAGAGCTTGTGATGGGCTAAGTTGGGACACCCCTGCAGGGATTTGAACTTTCGAAAGTCGTGCCCGCGGTTATGGGCAGATGGGAATTTGTTAATGTCCGGTTGTAGAAAACCTAAAACTTAACCTTAATTAAAATGCATCAACCGCGTGTGTAACCGTGATGGTCTCTTCTCGGCGGAGTCCGGGAAGTGAACACGGTGTTGGAGTTATGCTTAACGTAAGTAGACTTAGATCACCTCTTGATCATAGTTTATCGACCGTGCTTTTGCCTTCTCTTCTCCCTCTCATTTGCGTATGTTAGCCACCATATATGCTAGTCGCTTGCTGCAGCTCCGCATCATACCTTTACCTTACTCATAAGCTTAAATAGTCTTGATCGCGAGGGTGTGAGATTGCTGAGTCCCTGTGACTCACAGATACTTCCAAAACCAGCTTGCAGGTGCCGTTGAACCTTGCAGATGACGCAACCAAGCTCAAGGAGGAGCTCGATGAAGATCGTGTTCGTTATGTTGTTTCGTTTCCAGTTGATTAGTAGTGGAGCCCAGTCGGGACGATCGGGGATCTGTGTAGCATTTGGGGTAGTCTTCTTTTATTTTGGTTCCGTAGTTGGACCTTGAGTGTATTTGGATGAATGTAATTGCTTTATTCATGTATTGTGTGAAGTGGCGATTGTAAGCCAACTATGTATCTTTTTCCCTTATATATTACATGGGTTGTGTGAAGATTACCTCACTTGTGACATTGCTTTCAATGCGGTTATGCCTCTAAGTCGTGCTTCAACATGTGGGAGATATAGCCGCATCGAGGGCGTTACAAGTTGGTAATCAGAGCCTTCCCCGACCTTAGGAGCCCCCCTGATTGATCGAATCGCTGGCGTTGTTGAGTCTAGAAAAATGTTTTGAGTCATTTAGGAATTATATATCGGAGAGTTAGGAATTCTTTTTACTCCTCAGTCCCTTCGTCGCTCTGGTGAGGCATCCTGACGTAGAGTTTTGACTCTTCTCTTCTCAAATTTCACTAAAAAAAATTTAGGATCACGCGGGTATCTTGGAATCGTTTCGATCGATTTGTAACGAGAACATTGTTCTTGGTGCCTCCTATCATTTAGGGGTTGTGGCAGTGTCCCGGGGAGTTGAGCTCCGAGGTGTTGTCGTCACAATTTTATCGTTGCAATTCTGGAATACCTGAGTTCGCCGACATTGAAAATCTCTTTTATGCAGTTGTTGGTGAGATAACCTCGACGCCACCCAATACTGGGGCGGGAGTTCGGGAGTATCGCCATAACTCGTATAACGGATGCTTTTCGAAGGTTGAGGTAAACAATTTCCGAAGGTTTCTTGGTTATGTGTGATATGAAATTGGGGTTCGACGTCTAGTGGAAATTTCGGGAGTTTATAAGTGGGAATTCAAGTAGCTCTTAGGATATCTTTCCGACAGATGTATGATATGAAATTGGGGTTCGACGTCTAGTGGTCCGCCTATCCACGGTTGGTTTTATAGTGGTCTCGTTGTGTCTTAAAGAGTCCTTGGCTATGCCAACTCGGGGACGGTTCGTATGTCATGTGCACTGCCTTGTACATGATGGTGCTGTACGATCGAGCCCGTGTAGGCCCCACCATGAAAATTCGGACGAAATCTCTATCATATGTTTGTTCCGGCTTATTCTGCAAGCCAATCCTTTGTTTTGATTTGAGTTGTGGTATTCGAATTGCTTCGAAGTCAAATGTTGATTCCATCCCTTGTCTAAGTGGTGTTCTCATATTCCTATGTGAATACTAATCCTTCTCGATCATCGAGTTTGTCATTTCAATTTCTTTTCACCGGTGTGTTTCTCTTCAAGTGGATCCGATCATTTCAACATCCGCAAGACCCAATCTCAGTTTTCATCAACGTTGTTTGTTTCATCCGTCTCCAAGTTGCCTTTGTTTTTATCATCAGTCATTTTCCCCCCCTCCCCCCCTTTTTTTTTGAGGACTCGGATTTTTTTTTTAAGTATCTATCTTATGAATATGAAGTCTCTCCATTCTTTTCTGTCAATATTCTTACCCGGTGGTTCTCATGAAGATGTTCTACAAGCTCATCATTCTTCATTCTTTTTCTTCTTCGGTGGATTCTAGTCAAGCTTTGTTGATCATAGCCTTTCCTCGTTTCAATGCTTTCTCATGCCGGTTGAGGGAGTCCTGGATTAGGGGGTGTTCGGATAGCCGGACTATACCTTCAGCCGGACTCCTGGACTATGAAGATACAAGATTGAAGACTTCGTCCCGTGTCCGGGAGGGACTTTCCTTGGCGTGGAAGGCAAGCTTGGCGATAAGGATAAGTAGATCTCCTACCATTGTAACCGACTCTATGTAACCCTAACCCTATCCGGTGTCTATATAAACCAGAGGGTTTTAGTCCGTAGGACAACATACACATCAACAATCAGACCATAGGCTAGCTTCTAGGGTTTAGCCTCCTCGATCTCGTGGTAGATCTACTCTTGTACTACCCATATCATCAATATTAATCAAGCAGGATGTAGGGTTTTACCTCCATCGAGAAGGCCCGAACCTGGGTAAAACTTCATGTCCCTTGCCTCCTGTTACCATTCGGCCTAGACGCACAGTTCGGGACCCCCTACCCGAGATCCGCCAGTTTTGACACCGACATTGGTGCTTTCATTGAGAGTTCCTCTGTGTCGTCTCCGTCAGGCTCGATGGTTCCTACGATCATCGATAGCGATGCAGTCCAGGGTGAGACCTTCCTCCCCGGATAGATCTTTGTCTTCGGCGGCTTCGCACTGCGGGCCAATTCGCTTGGCCGTCTGGAGCAGATCGAAAGCTACGGCCCTGGCCATCAGGTCAGATTTGGAAGTTTAAACTACACGGCTGACATCCGCGGGGACTTGATCTTCGACGGATTCGAGCCACTGCCGAGCGCGCCGCACTGTCACGACAAGCATGATCTAGCTCTGCCGCCGAACAGTGCCCTGGAGGCCGCACCAGCATCGGCTCCGACCCTTAATTCAGAGCCAACTACGCCGATCGAGGATGGGCGGTTGGACGCCACCCCGGGGGCTGCGACCCAAATGGCGATTGAGCCGAACACCAGCCCCGTACTCCGCGAGACTCGTGACTCCAAGGAGCAGGACTCCTCTCTGGACTCCAAACCCTCCACGCCCCTGCCAATCGAATCTGATTGGGCGCCGATCATGGAGTTTACTGCCGCGGACATCTTTCAGCACTCGCCCTTTGGCGATATTATAAAATCACTAAAGTCTCTCTCTTTATCAGGAGAGCCCTGGCCGGACTATAGTCAGCGAGATTGGGATGCGGACGATGAAGAAATTCAAAGCCCACCCACCACCCACTTTGTAGCCACTGTCGACGATTTAACCAACATGCTCGACTTCGACTCCGAAGACATCGATGGTATGGACGCCGATGAAGGAGACGATGAGGAACCAGCGCCTATTGGGCCCTGGAACGCCACCTCGTCATATGACGTATACATGGTGGATGCACCAAAAGATGACGACGAGGAGTGGAAGGATGCACTGAAGGCTTGTTCCCTCGAAAAGTAGTCAAAGCGGTGACGCAAGCGCCGCCCCAAATCCTGCCTCGACAGAAATAGCGATCACACAGACCCAGCGCTGGAGCAGGGCAAACCGCTGCCGGACAACGGCAATCCGGATAATCAAACCGAACAAACAAATCCTATCAAGGATAATGGTCCGGACGACATAACGCCGGACAGACACCCGGAGTAGCAGACTGCCCATAAAAGGCTTGTTGCCACCGAGAGGAGCCTGAAAAAGCAGAAGCAAAGGCTCAAGGCCGCTCAAGACACACTCCAATTCAGATGGAGTAAAATACTCAGCACTGCAGCAAGGTACGGCGATAATCGCCCCTCCAAGAGCTACCAAAAGCGGAAGCTGCTACCCGAATTCGATGAGGAGGCCTCAGAACCTCCACAACCAAATATCAAAGTAGCCACCTGGTCGGATAGACGACCCCTCTACCAACACAGAGCGGCATACAACGCCGCTCACAATACAATACGCGACCCATGCGAGGGCTCGCACCCAAAGGACGGCGCAACCAGATCCATCTATGGACCACACAAGTGCGCCCCAGCATACAATGCAACACAACAAACATCCGAACAACGCGGTACACCCAGCTACAGGGGTGCCGCACACCCCCTATGTTTCACCGATGAGGTACTGGACCACGAATTTCCAGAGGGATTCAAGCCCGTAAACATAGAAGCATACGACGGAACAACATACCCTGGGGTCTGGATTGAGGACTACATCCTTCATATCCATATGGCTTGAGGAGATGATCTCCACGCCATCAAGTACCTACCCCTCAAGCTCAAAGGGCCAGCTCGTCACTGGCTCAAAGGCCTCCCCGAAAGCACCATTGGAAGTTGGGAAGAGCTCGAAGATGCCTTTCAGGCAAATTTTCAAGGGACTTATGTCAGACCTCCGGATGCGGACGATTTGAGTCATATAACTCAACAGCCCGAAAGCTTTGGAACAGGTTTCTTACTAAAAAGAACCAGATTGTCGACTGTCCGGACGCCGAAGCCTTGGCAGCTTTCAAGCATAGCGTCCGTGACGAATGGCTCGCCAGACACCTCGGCCAAAATAAGCCGAGAACGATGGCCGCATTAACGAACCTCATGACCCGCTTTTGCGCGGGTGAGGACGGCTGGCTAGCCAGATGCACCACCAACGACCCCAGTACATCTGAAGTTAGAGATGGAAACGGAAAATCACGGCGCAACAGCAATAACAAACGCCGGAATGAAGAAGACAGCATGAAGGGCACGGCAGTAAATACCGGATTCAAAAGCTCTCGGCCAGGTCAAAAGCCGCCCCCTAAAGGCACCAGGGATGAATTGTCCAGCCTCAACAAAATTCTGGACCAAGTATGTCAGATCCATAGTACCCCTGGTAAACCTGCTAATCATACCCACAGAGAATGTTGGGTCTTCAAGCAGTCCGGCAAGCTCAACGCCGTACATAAAGGGGAGGATACACCAAGTGATGACGAGGACGAGCCTCCCAAGCAAGACACGGCGGAACAAAAGAAATTTCCACCAGAAGTCAAAACAGTAAACACGTTACATGTGATCAAGGGAAAAAACAACACGGCACTCCCAGGAAAATATACCCAAGTGCCTGTCACCGCGAAGTCCTGCCACTGGTCGTCTCAACCGATCACTTTCGACCATCGCGATTACTCAGCAAGTATCCGACACGCAGGATGGGCTGCCCTGGTATTAGACCCAGTAATTGGCGGATATCACTTCACACGAGTCTTGATGGATGGCGGCAGCAGCCTAAAATTAATATATCAGGATACAATCCGCGGGATGGGGTTAGACCCAACACAAATCCGCCATAGCAATACTACCTTTAAAGGAGTAACGCCAGGCCCAGGGGCTCGTTGTACGGGCTCCCTCCTACTACAGGTTATATTTGGCTCCCCCGATAACTTCCGTCACGAGCATTTAACCTTCCACATCGCTCCGTTTCAAAGTGGCTATCAAGCACTGCTCGGACGCGAAGCTTTCGCTCGCTTTAATGCAATACCACACTACGCCTCCCTCACACTCAATATGCCCGGTCCACGTGGCATCATTTTAGTGAACGGAAATATCAAGTGTTCTCTGCGCGCCCGGACGAGTGAAAGCATCCAAATAGGTCGTCAAGACCTCAGACACAACTAATCAAGTCCGGCGCCGCTATTTATACCGAATAAGTGGTCACACCCCTATTTGTCAATACAAGGGGCTCAACGCGCGCAGACAAGTGGCAATTTCTTATCATCTTGAATTATACATGGTTTCTTTAAAAACTATCTTTTTGCACGACAACTTTTTCACCTCTCGCAACTTTTTCACCTAGGTTGGCAATTCTTAATCGTTCACCTCTCGCTATTCAATTGTTCCAGAGTGCTCAAGATATCTCGAAGATTCGGGTTTCCACTCTGCTTTCGTCCAAGCTCTTTCGAGCATGTTATCTCATTTAAGCCATTTAATTCAATCGGTGCATTCTCCTTTGCAAGTAATCATTTCAACGGTGTATCTATTGAGTTGGCCCTAACCCACAGGTCTTTTTTCCAGGATATTACCTGACTCTTCTAATTTTCACCGGAGCTATCCCTAATTTTTTTTCAAAGTTTGACGTAAGAATGATTTATCATCAGTCAAATGTTTTTCTCCTAGATCTTTCAAATTCTTTTCATCGGTGGTTCAACCTTTCCATTCTTCATTCCGGAGTGTCTCAATAATTCTTGGTGGTGTTTCTCGTCATAATTCTCAGATTTTGAAGACCGAAGAAGAGTTTCTTTTAAATCTTGCCCCATTCTCTGCCATCCTCTCATAATTGTTTTGATTGTGGGAATTCTTTTCACCCATCCGAAGCAATTCAAGAGTCCTTTCAGTTTGATTCTCCGAAGGCCATCATTTCAGTATTATTCATTCCAGCTTTTAGCTCTAATTCTCCAAATCTTACCGGTGCATCGTTCAAGTGATCTCTAATCAGCTCGTGTTCTCTTCGTTCTCTGGTATCTAAATTCTGTTAAGTATCTTCTTCCATTTTCCAATTCTTCCCGGTGTTTCTTTATCTTTTCTTCGTTCATTTCCAATTCTTATGGTGGTTCTTCCAAGATTTTTATTCCTTCGTTTATCATATAATTTATTCGTTGTTTCTACCTGACCGGTGATTTGTTGAAGACCTTCCCAAGTTTGTGTTATATCTCTCTTAATCTTTTCTCTGAGAATAAGTAGTGTGCCAAATCCATTGTTTGTCATCAATCTAATTGATGAAGGATAAGCATAATGTAATTCTTATTCTTGTTTCATCGAGTGAATTCAATTCCTTATTCCGGAGGCTCATCAAATTCTCGGTTTCATTTGTTTCATCTTTCTTTTCCGGAGTTCCAAGCTTTTCCGCATTATATCGTCGTGAAGATTCATCTAAATCATCGCAAGATTCACCTTGTGTTTTCAACTTCTCTTGCCTTCCGTTTGATCATTCTTTTGTTTAACGGAGTTCTTCATGAAGGTTCTACATGTTGGTTCATAGAGGATTTAATTCCGTCTAGAAGTTTTTCATTGAGATTCTTTTCTGAGGAGCTCAATCATTCTTCATCTTGCAATCCGGAGTGCAATTCTTTCTTCCGTATCATTGGAGGTGGTATTATGTCATTCTTGATAATTTGAGTTCATGTTTCATGAATCACATGTTGTTAAGAATGAGGTATTTTAAATCCATCAATCTCTTCTTTGGAGTTATCTTGGGCTATATTTCACCTAAAGCCTTCCCTAAGGATTGTTGCTATCTATGGTGCTCATAAATGACCCAAGTTCTTCATTTATCCTCCCGGTGAAATAGTTCCTCGTCTCCTTGTTCTTATCAATCCAATCTTTTTCCGTGAGTGGCAAATTGTCACCTCATAATTTTGAGATGTCTTCTATAAGTCCATATCAAGCTTGTTCTTTTCGTTGTTGATTTTCCAACAACTCCATTCAATCCTTCTTTTAAGGATGCATTTCAAATTCTATTGTGGTAGAAGATGTCATTTTCTTCTCAACTCTTTCCTTTCCAACGATACAACTTCTATTCTTTTGTTCTGGAGGCATTGTGATGTTGCTCTCTTCAACCCATCTTCTTGTTTTGTCAGGATCGTGTTCTTTTCATGCTTATCAATTTATCCGGAGTGTTGTGTACTCCGCTCAAGTTCTTTTCTACTTATCTATTCTTGCATCTCTTTTCTACCAGAGTGCTGTCTGAATTTGTTCTTCCTTGTTCCTCTTTTCTAACGGAGTGTTCTCAACTTTATTCATCTCTGTTGTTTTTCTTTCTTTCAAGTTGTTCAACCTTTCAAGGTTCTTTGGTTTCACTCGTTTGTCAAAGAAGCAACTTGGTTTCACCTCTCCTCTTCCTCTTCCGTTTTCCCTCCGGTGCCATCCCTAGGATCTCGGGTTGAGATCCTCTCATAGTGGTGGAGTGTTGTAACGCCCCGAGACCGATGTGCCAGGTGTCTTCCAGTTATTCGCTGTTGTTGCCTTGTCTTTTGCTTGCGTGTCGCATCTTGCCATGTCATCATCCGCATTGCATCATCATGTTTTCAAAACTTGCATCCGTCCCGGTCTCCTCGTTCCGTCCGTTGTCCGTTCCGAGCCCAGACACACTTGCACAGGCCCGCGACATGTCTGAAATAGTATTTTATAAGTGGCCGGAAAATCTTCTCGGAAGGGGATGAAAGTTGGCGTGTGGTCTTATTATAGTGTAGATAGACCGCCTGTCAAGTTTCATCGCATTTGGAGTCCGTTTGACGCCCCAATGGTTAACTATAGCGAAATTATAGCCGGACAAATGTCGGACGTTTTCGGTCTCCGGAAACATACGCCGGGCCTCCCTCTCTCTTCTCTTGTCTTAGCCCGAGGCCTTCTGCACAGCCCACAAGCTCCAACCTACTCCTCCTCGCGTCCGGAGCCGTCGGATCACGATCCGAGGCTCCGAAAACCCCCTAGAACCCCAACCCTAGCCATTTTTGCTATAAAAGGGAACCCCCCTTCCAAATCTGGACATTCTTCCACTCTCCTCCTCTTTTCCCGCGCAGCCTCAGCCTCCACCCGCCAATTGTCGCCATCAGATCTGCTCCGCCGCCGCCACTTGGCCTCCTCCAGCGCCGCCACCTCGCCGTCGCCACATGGCGCCACCCCAGTGGGCAGCGTCGCTGCCCTGCCCAACCAGATGAGGCCACGTCGCCCCTGGGTCTCCCCTCCACCGCGCGGCCCGCCGGGGTCCGGATCTGGCCCGTCGGGCCCAAGCATGCCCGACCGTGCCGCCGCCCGTACCCGTTCGACCGATCGATCCAGATCGGGAGAGAAGCTCCCGATCCAGATCGAACTCCGCCTCCTACCGGCCTCTCGCCGCCGCCCGCACCGTCTGCACCTCGCCGGACTCCACGTGCAGGCCTGCCTCGTTGCCCCCTCTCCTTCCCTTTTCGTCTCGCCCTCGCTCGCTCACCATCTCCCCCTCCGCCTGCAGGAACCAGGGAGCTCGAAGTCATGGCCGTCGCCGCCTCGGATCCTTCTCTCCTATCGCCGGAGCTCCGTCCACCGCCGCATTGCCCGGATTCGGTCGCGTGGGACCGGATCCAGCTATTCCCGCGTCGCCTAGGGCCCCCGTTGCCTCCCAGCGCCCTCCCTCACCGCAGGAGTTCGCCGGCGTCGCCAGCCTCTACATCCCCTGCTCCAGATCGTGCGAGCGAGGGGCCCGCGCACGTTGACCAGCGCATGGGCCGCGTCCATGTGAGCCGGCCCAGCAACCGCATCCCGCAGCAAGGCCCATCCATGCCAAGCCCAACTCCCGATCCGGCCAGCGAGGCCTCTCCAGATCTGGACCGAAGCCCATGGGTGAGGCCACCCCTGGCGCCCCACCCCTTTTTTCCTGTTGTTGGGCCAGCAGATCCGGTCCAGTATCTATTTTTTTAGGCTCTGCGAATTTAGCTATTATCCCAGGTTTTGCAGTTTTACAAAAAAACCCTTGCACAACATGCATATTATAACTCACAAACGATGCATCATTTTAAAACAAACTTTATATGAAAGATGCTTAGAATTTTGTGTAGTTTCATAATATGTCATTTTCATCCAAGTTTAAAATGTTTAAAATGCTGTTTGTTTAAATTTGCTTAAATAACTTGCTAAAATGATTTATTTCATAACTAAATAATCGTAACTCGGAATTTAATAAACTTTATATGTAAATGGGGTAGAAAAATGCCTAGTTTAACATGATGGCTTTACTTTGCATGTTTAATAACTCTAAAATTGTGTTTAGGGCAGAATAGTACCATAACCAAAATATGCATATGGGGATTTACCGGAATTGTTGTTCGTTGTTTCCAGCCTCATTTAAACTTGCCTAGATAGGTAGTTTTCATTTGCTTCACCTCTTTCCATGCTAACAACATTTAATATTGTTGGGTACATAAACAAGAGAGAACTAAATAAGTCATGTGGTGTTTTCTTCAATATGCAACTCCGTTGCATAATGAGCTCCACTTAATTTGTAGGGTTGTTTGTGCACTTTGCCATGCCATGCACATTTAAACCGGACATGCATCATACTTGATTGTGCATTGCTACCTCTTGAGCTTGCGTTGGTTTTCCTCGAAGAGGAAAGGATGATGCAGCAGAGTAGCGTAAGTATTTCCCTCAGTTTTTGAGAACCAAGGTATCAATCCAGTAGGAGGCCACGCGCAAGTCCCTCGTACCTACACAACACAAAGAGCTCAACGCAACCAACGCGAATAGGGGTTGTCAATCCCTTCACGGTCACTTATGGAAGTGAGATCCAATAGATAATATTTTTGGTATTTTTGATATAAAGATGCAAAGTGAAAGGTAAAAGGCAAACTAGAAACAAAGCAAGATTAAAGTGATGGAGATTGATATGATGAGAATAGACCCGGGGGCCATAGGTTTCACTAGTGGCTTCTCTCAAGAGCATAAGTTTTCTATGGTGGGTGAACAAATTACTGTTGAGCAATTGACAGAATTGAGCATAGTTATGAGAATATCTAGGCATGATCATGTATATAGGCATCACGTCCGTGACAAGTAGATCGAAACGATTCTGCATCTACTACTATTACTCCACTCATCGACCGCTATCCAGCATGCATCTAGAGTATTAAGTTAAAAACAGAGTAACGCTTTAAGCAAGATGACATGATGTAGAGAGATAAATTCATGCAATATGAAATAAACCCCATCTTGTTATCCTCTATGGAAACGATACAATACGTGTCTTGCTGCCCCTTCTGTCACTGGGAAAGAACACCGCAAGATCGAACCCAAAGCTAAGCACTTCTCCCATGGCAAGAACTACCAATCTAGTTGGCCAAACCAAACGGATAATTCGAAGAGACTTGCAAAGATAACCAATCATACATAAAAGAATTCAAAGAAGACTCAAATATTGTTCATGGATAGACTTGTTCATAAACCCACAATTCATCGGTCTCAACAAACACACCGCAAAAGAAGAAGATTACATCGAATAGATCTCCACAAGAGAGGGGGAGAACATTGTATTGAGATCCAAAAAGAGAGAAGAAGCCATCTAGCTAATAATATGGACCCGAAGGTCTGAGGTAAACTACTCACACTTCATCGGAGGGGCTATGATGATGTAGAAGCCCTCCGTGATGACGGCCCTCTCCGGTGGAGCTCCGAAACAGGCCCCAAGATGGGATCTCATGGATACAGAAAGTTGCGGCAGTGGAATTAGGTTTTTGGCTCCTGTTCTGATCGTTTGGGGGTACGTGGGTATATATAGGAGGAAGGAGTACGTCGGTGGAGCACCGAGGGGCCCATGAGGCAGGGGGAGTGCCCTGTAGGGGGGGGGGCGCCCCTACCCTCGTGACCGCCTCCGGTACTTCTTGGAGTAGGGTCCAAGTCTCCTGGGTCTTATCCGAGAAGAAAATCACGTTCCAAAAAGGATTTTTATGTTTGGACTCCGTTTGATATTCTGTTTCTTCGAAACACTGAAATAGGCAAAAAACAGCAATTCTGGGCTGGGCCTCTGGTTAATAGGTTAGTCCCAAAAATAATATAAAAGTGGAAAATAAAGCCCAATATAGTCCAAAACACTAGATAATATAGCATGGAGCAATCAAAAATTATAGATACGTTGGAGACGTATCAGGCATCCCCAAGCTTAATTCCTGCTCGTCCTCGAGTAGGTAAATGATAAAAAGAGAATTTTTGATGCGGAGTGCTACTTGGCATAATTTCAATGCAAAATTTCTTAATTGTGGTATGAATATTCAGATTAGAAAGATTCAAGACAAAAGTTCGTATTGACATAAAGAATAATAACACTTCAAGCAAACTAACAAAGCAATTATGTTTTCTCAAATAACATGGCCAAAGAAAGTTCATCCCTACAAAATCATATAGTTTAGTCATGCTCCATTTTCGTCACACAAGAATGCTCTCATCATGCACAACCCCGATGACAAGCCAAGCAATTGTTTCATACCTTAATAATTTCAAACTCATAAACTTTCACGCAATACATGAGCGTGAGCCATGGATATAGCACTATGGGTGGAATAGAATATAATGATGGGGGTTGTGTGGAGAAGACAAAAAGGAGAAAGTCTCACATCAACGAGGCTAATCAATGGGCTAGGGAGATGCCCATCGATTGATGTTAATGCGAGGAGTAGGGATTGCCATGCAACGGATGCACTAGAGCTATAAATGTATGAAAGCTCAACAAAAGAAACTAAGTGGGTGTGCATCCAACTTGCTTGCTCATGAAGACCTAGGGCACTTGAGGAGGCCCATTGTTGGAATATACAAGCCAAGTTCTATAATGAAAAATTCCCACTAGTATATGAAGGTGATAACTCAAGAGACTCTCTATATGAAGAACATGGTGCTACTTTGAAGCACAATATATGAGACTCGCTATATCATGGTGCTACTTTGAAGCACAGGTGTGGAAAAAAGGATAGTAACATTGCCCCTTTTTGTTTTTTGGGCCTTCTTTTTTTCTTTGGCCTTTCTCTCCTTTTTTTGGGACAATGCTCTATTGAATGATGATCATCACACTTCTATTTATTTACAACTCAATGATTACAACTCGATACTAGAACAAAGTATGACTCTATATGAATGCCTCTGGCGGTGTACCGGGATATGCAATGAATCAAGAGTGACAAGTATGAAAAATTATGGATGGTGGCTTTGCCACAAATACTATGTCAACTACATGATCATGCTAAGCAATATGACAATGATGAATGTGTCATGATAAACTGGATGGTGGAAAGTTGCATGGCAATATATCTCGGAATGGCTATGGAAATGCCATAATAGGTAGGTATGGTGGCTGTTTTGAGGAAGATATAAGGAGGTTTATGTGTGAAAGAGTGTATCATATCATGGGGTTTGGATGCACCGGCGAAGTTTGCACCAACTCTCAATGTGAGAAAGGGCAATGCACGGTACCGTAGAGGCTAGCAATGATGGAAGGGTGAGAGTGCGTATAATCCATGGACTCAACATTAGTCATAAAGAACTCATATACTTATTGCAAAAATCTACAAGCCATCAAAAACCAAAGTATTACGCGCATGCTCCTAGGGGGATAGATTGGTAGGAAAAGACCATCGCTCGTCCCCGACCGCCACTCATAAGGAGGACAATCAAATAACACCACATGTTTCAAATTTGTTGCATAATGTTAACCATACGTGCATGCTACGGGACTTGCAAACTTTAACTCAAGCACTTCTCAAATTCACAATTACTCTACTAGCATGACTTTGATATTACTACCTCCATATATCAAAACAATTATCAATCATCCAACTTTTCTTAGTATTCAACGCACTCAAAAGAAAGTTTCACAAATCTTGAATACCAAGCAAGTTATTGTTAAGCAAATTACCATGCTATTACGACTCTCAAAATAATTTAAGTGAAGCATGAGAGATCATAGTTTCTTTAAAACAAATCACCACTGTGCTCTAAAATATCTAAGTGAAGCACATAGAGCAAAATTTCAACGCTCAAAAGATATAAGTGAAGCACATAGAGCAAAACTACATAACTCAAAAGATATAAGTGAAGCACATAGAGTATTCTATCAAATTTTAATTCATAGATGACTCTCTCAAAAGGTGTGTACAGCAAGGATGATTGTGGCACACTAACAAACAAAGACACAAATAATACAAGACGCTCCAAGAAAAACACATATCATGTTGGTGAATAAAAATATAGCTCCAAGTAAATTACCGATGGAAGTGGACGAAAGAGGGGATGCCTTCCGGGGCATCCCAAGCTTTGACTTTTTGGTGTCCTTGGATTATCCTGGGGGTGCCATGGGCATCCCCAAGCTTAGGCTCTTAGCACTCCTTGTTCCATAATCCATCAAAAGAACTCACCCAAAACTTAAAAACTTCACAACACAAAACTCAATAGAAATCTCGTGAGCTCCGTTAGAGAAAGAAAACATAAAACCACTTCAAGGTACTGTAGTGAACTCATTCTTTATTTATTTTGGTGTTAAACCTACCGTATTCCAACTTCTCTATGGATTATAAACTATTTTACTAACCATAGATTCGTCAAAATAAGCAAACAACACACGAAAAACAGAATCTGTCAAAAACAGAATAGTCTGTACTAATCTGTAACTAATGCAAACTTCTGGACCTCCAAAAAATCTAACAAAACTAGACAACCTAGATAATTTTTTTATTGATCAGCAGCAATTGGAATCAGTATTTTATCACGTTCTGATGATTTTTAGTAATTCGGGCACTGAACTCAAAGTTTCTGGAAATTAAAGCAAGATCAAATAACTATCATCCAAGAAGATCCAATAGGTCTAGCTTGGCACAAACACTAATTAAAACACAAAACCACATCCAAACAGAGGGTAGATGGGTTATTTATTCCCTAACATAAGAAAAACACAAAAACAAAAAAAATAAAATTGGGTTGCCTCCCAATAAGCGCTATTGTTTAACGCCCCTAGCTAGGCATAAAAGCGAGGATAGATCTAGGTATTGCCATCTTTGGAAGGCAATCCATAAGTGGCTCTCATGATGGTTTCATATGGAAATTTTATTTTCTTTCTTGGAAAGTGTTCCATGCCCTTTTTTAATGGAAATTGGAATCTAATATTCCCTTCCTTCATATCAATAATCGCACCAACCGTTCTAAGGAAAGGTCTACCAAGAATAATAGGGCAAGAAGGATTGCAATCTATATCAAGAACAATGAAATCTACGGGCACATAATTCCTATTTGCAACAATAAGAACATCGTTAATCCTTCCCATCGGTTTCTTAATAGTAGGATCCGTGAGATGTAAGTTTAAAGAGCAATCATCAAGATCGCGGAAATCTAGCAAATCACACAAAGTTTTGGGGATAGTGGAGACACTAGCACCCAAATCACACAAAGCATAAAACTCATGATCTTTAATTTTAATTTTGATGTTGGTTCCCACTCATCATAGAGTTTTCTAGGGATAGAGACTTTCAACTCAAGTTTTTCTTCATAAGATTGCATCAAGGCATCAACAATATGTTCGGTGAAGGCTTTCTTTTGACTATAAGCATGCGGAGAATTTAGCACGGATTGCAACAAGGAAATACAATCAATCAAAGAGCAACTTTCATAATTAAATTCCTTGAAATCCAATATAGTGGGTTTAGCAACATCTAAATTTTTATTTCTTTCAATCCCACTTTCATCAATTTCATCATAAAGATCTAAATACTCCGAATTTTTGGAACGCCTTCTAGGTAAAGGAAGATCATATTCAGTTTCATCAAGATTCATATTGCAAAACAAAGATTTGATAGGGGACACATCAATAACTTTTAGATCTTCATCTTGATTTTCATAGGTATTGGAAGAACACGCTTTAATAAAGGCATCTTTTGAAGCACGCATCCTAGCGGTTCTTTCCTTGCACTCATCAAGGGAAATTCTCATAGCTTTGAGAGACTCATTGATATCATGCTTAGGAGGAATAGATCTAATCTTTAAAGAATCAATCTCAAGAGAAATTCTATCAATGTTCCTAGACAAATCATCAACTTTAAGCACTTTCTCTTCAAGCAAAGCATTAAAATTATTTTGTGAATTCATAAACTCTTTAACACTATTCTCAAATTCAGAGGGCATCTTATTATAATTTCCATAAGAGTTGTTGTAGGAATTTCCATAATTATTAGAAGGATTACTAGGATATGGCCTAGGATTAAAATTCCCTCTATAAGCGTTGTTATCAAAATTATTCCTACCAACAAAATTCACATCCATAGATTCATTGTTATTCTCAATCAAGGTAGACAAAGGCATATCATTAGGATCAGAAGAAACACTCTTAGTAGCAAATAATTTCATAAGTTCATCCATCTTTCCACTCAAAACATTGATTTCTTCTATCGCATGCACTTTTTTATTAGAAGATCTTTCAGTATGCCATTGAGAATAATTAACCATAATATTATCTAGGAGTTTAGTAGCATCTCCTAAAGTGATTTCCATAAAAGTGCCTCCCGCGGCCGAATCTAAAATATTTCTAGAAGCAAAATTCAATCCGGCATAAAATTTTTGTATAATGATCCACAAATTTAAACCATGAGTAGGGCAATTACGTATCATTAATTTCATTCTCTCCCAAGCTTGTGCAACATGTTCATGATCAAGTTGCTTAAAATTCATAATATCGTTTCTAAGAGAGATGATCTTAGCGAGAGGAAAATACTTAGAGATAAAAGCATCTTTGCACTTGTTCCAAGAATCAATACTATTTTTAGGCAAAGACGAAAACCAAGCTTTAGCACGATCTCTAAGCGAAAAAGGAAATAGCTTCAATTTAACGACATCATTATCGACATCTTTTTTCTTTTGCATATCACATAAATCAACGAAGCTATTCAGATGAGTAGCGGCATCTTCACTAGGAAGGCCGGCGAATTGATCTTTCATAACAAGATTCAACAAAGCAGTATTGATTTCACAAGATTCAGTATTGGCAAGAGGAGCAATCGGAGTGCTAAGAAAATCATTATTGTTGGTATTGGTGAAGTCACACAATTTGATAGTATCTTGAGCCATCGCGACAAACAAGCAATCCAACACACGAGCAAACAAAAGGCAAGCGAGAAAAAGGCAAACGGAGAAGGAGAAGGGGAAGGAGAAAGAGAGGGCGAATAAAACGGCAAGGGTGAAGTGGGGGAGAGGAAAACGAGAGGCAAATGGCAACTAATGTAATGCGGGAGATAGGGATTGTGATGGGTACTTGGTATGTTGAATTTTTGCTAGACTCCCCAGCAACGGCGTCAGAAATTCTTCTTGCTACCTCTTGAGCTTGCGTTGGTTTTCCCCGAAGAGGAAAGGATGATGCAACAGAGTAGCATAAGTATTTCCCTCAGTTTTTGAGAACCAAGGTATCAATACAGTAGG
Organism: Triticum urartu; assembly: GCF_003073215.2. NCBI lineage: Eukaryota > Viridiplantae > Streptophyta > Magnoliopsida > Poales > Poaceae > Triticum > Triticum urartu. The sequence continues at coordinate 84,690,160 of NC_053026.1, forward strand.
AGGCCACGCGCAAGTCCCTCGTACCTACACAACACAAAGAGCTCAACGCAACCAACGCGATTAGGGGTTGTCAATCCCTTCACGGTCACTTACGGAAGTGAGATCCGATAGATAATATTTTTGGTATTTTTGATATAAAGATGCAAAGTGAAAAGTAAAAGGCAAAGTAAAAACAAAGCAAGATTAAAGTGATGGAGATTGATATGATGAGAATAGACCCGGGGGCCATAGGTTTCACTAGTGGCTTCTCTCAAGAGCATAAGTTTTCTACGGTGGGTGAACAAATTACTGTTGAGCAATTGACAGAATTGAGCATAGTTATGAGAATATCTAGGCATGATCATGTATATAGGCATCACGTCCGTGACAAGTAGATCGAAACAATTCTGCATCTACTACTATTACTCCACTCATCGACCGCTATCCAGCATGCATCTAGAGTATTAAGTTAAAAACAGAGTAACGCTTTAAGCAAGATGACATGATGTAGAGAGATAAATTCATGCAATATGAAATAAACCCCATCTTGTTATCCTCGATGGAAACGATACAATACGTGTCTTGCTGCCCCTTCTGTCACTGGGAAAGAACACCGCAAGATCGAACCCAAAGCTAAGCACTTCTCCCATGGCAAGAACTACCAATCTAGTTGGCCAAACCAAACGGATAATTCGAAGAGACTTGCAAAGATAACCAATCATACATAAAAGAATTCAAAGAAGATTCAAATATTGTTCATGGATAGACTTGTTCATAAACCCACAATTCATCGGTCTCAACAAACACACCGCAAAAGAAGAAGATTACATCGAATAGATCTCCACAAGAGAGGGGAAGAACATTGTATTGAGATCCAAAAAGAGAGGAGAAGCCATCTAGCTAATAACTATGGACCCGAAGGTCTGAGGTAAACTACTCACACTTCATCGGAGGGGCTATGATGATGTAGAAGCCCTCCGTGATGACGGCCCTCTCCGGCGAAGCTCCGGAACAGGCCCCAAGATGGGATCTCGTGGATACAGAAAGTTGCGACAGTGGAATTAGGTTTTTGGCTCCTGTTCTGATCGTTTGGGGGTACGTGGATATATATAGGAGGAAGGAGTATGTCGGTGGAGCACCGAGGGGCCCACGAGGCAGGGGGCGCGCCCTGTAGGGGGGGTGCCCCCTACCCTCGTGATCGCCTCCGGTACTTCTTGGAGTAGGGTCCAAGTCTCCTGGGTCTTATCCGAGAAGAAAATCATGTTCCAAAAAGGATTTTTCTGTTTGGACTCCGTTTGATATTCTGTTTCTTTGAAACACTGAAATAGGCAAAAAAACAGCAATTCTGGGCTGGGCCTCCGGTTAATAGGTTAGTCCCAAAAATAATATAAAATTGGAAAATAAAGCCCAATATAGTCCAAAATAGTATATAATATAGCATTGAGCAATCAAAAATTATAGATACGTTGGAGACGTATCAGGCATCATGCCATGTTATGTGATGGTTGTTTATTATGTTGTTTGCTTCTTTCCGGTGTTGCTTCTTCGGGTTGGTTCCGATAATGTCGTGTTTGTGAGGATCCGTTCGACTACGTCCGTTTGTCTTCTTCATGGACTTGTTCTTCTTCCTTGCGGGATTTCAGGCAAGATGACCATACCCTCGAAATCACTTCTATCTTTGCTTGCTAGATGCTCGCTCTTTTGCTATGCCTATGCGACGATACCTACCACTTGCTTATCATGCCTCCCATATTGTTGAGCCAAGCCTCTAACCCACCTTGTCCTAGAAAACCATTGTTTGGCTATGTTACCGCTTTGCTCAGCCCCTCTTATAGCGTTGTTAGTTGCAGGTGAAGGTTGGAGCTTGTTCCATGTTTGGAACATGGATATTTTATTGGGATATCATAATATATCTTATTTAATTAATGCATCTATATACTTGGTAAAGGGTGGAAGACTCGGCCTTATGCCTGGTGTTTTGTTCCACTCTTGCCGCCCTAGTTTCCGTCATATCGGTATTATGTTCCCGGATTTTGCGTTCCTTACACGGTTGGGTTATAATGGGAACCCCTTGACAGTTCGCTTTGAATAAAACTCCTCCAGCAAGGCCCAACCTTGGTTTTACCATTCGCCACCTAGCCTTTTTCCCTTGGGAGTCACGCATCCCGAGGGTCATCTTTATTTTAACCCCCCCGGGCCAGTGCTTGTCTAAGTGTTGGTCCAAACTAGAGCCCCTTGCAGCGCCACCTCGGGGAAACTCGAGGGCTGATTTTAGTTGTACGGATTACTTATCCGGTGTTGCCCTGAGAACGAGATATGTGTAGCTCCTATCGGGATGTCGGCGCATCGGGTGGTCTTGCTGGACTTGTTTTACCATTGTCGAGGATGTCTTGTAACCGGGATGCCGAGTCTGATCGGATTGTCTTGGGAGAAGGAATATCCTTCGTTGACCGTGAGAGCTCGTGATGGGCTAAGTTGGGACACCCCTGCAGGGATTTGAACTTTCGAAAGTCGTGCCCGCGGTTATGGGCAGATGGGAATTTGTTAATGTCCGGTTGTAGAAAACCTAAAACTTAACCTTAATTAAAATGCATCAACCGCGTGTGTAACCGTGATGGTCTCTTCTCGGCGGAGTCCGGGAAGTGAACACGGTGTTGGAGTTATGCTTGATGTAAGTAGACTTGGATCACCTCTTGATCATAGTTTATCGACCATGCTTTTGCCTTCTCTTCTCGCTCTCATTTGCGTATGTTAGCCACCATATATGCTAGTCGCTTGCTGCAGCTCCACATCATACCTTTATCTTACTTGTAAGCTTAAATAGTCTTGATCGCGAGGGTGTGAGATTGCTGAGTCCCCGTGACTCACAGATACTTCCAAAACTAGCTTGCAGGTGCCGTTGAACCTTGCAGATGACGCAACCAAGCTCAAGGAGGAGCTCGATGAAGATCGTGTTCGTTATGTTGTTTCGTTTCCAGTTGATCAGTAGTGGAGCCCAGTCGGGACGATCAGGGATCTGTGTAGCATTTGGGGTAGTCTTCTTTTATTTTGGTTCCATAGTCGGACCTTGAGTGTATTTGGATGAATGTAATTGCTTTATTCATGTATTGTGTGAAGTGGCGATTGTAAGCCAACTATGTATCTTTTTCCCTTATATATTACATGGGTTGTGTGAAGATTACCTCACTTGCGACATTGCTTTCAATGCGGTTATGCCTCTAAGTCGTGCTTCGACACGTGGGAGATATAGCCGCATCGAGGGCGTTACAGGTTGTCTCATTGCAGCCGTCCTCAGGAACTGAGTTCTGTGTTTGTGATCCATGAACAGTTACTACCACACATTGGGTTCCGGTAACTCGGCCCCTCTCGGCTTATTAATCAACTCGATCTCTGTCCAGGAGTTGCAACTAGTTTCTGGTGTTTGTAGGTAGTGTTAGTAGTCTACCAAGTGGCACCCGGTACAGGTGGGCTTGGGACAGATTAGGCACAGTGGCACGGTGTACCAAGTGGCACCCGGATGGTGGGCTTGGGAACCCTGCACACATCGTTTGGGGCCGTGAGCGACACCCCGGCCGGATCTCCTTGCGGATGGAACCCAAATAGGCGATAAACCTGGACGAGAGACTTGTGTGGTTAGTCAGGTCGTGGTCGACTCCCTCGCCAGGCTTCCTCTTGAAGGTTGCCGAGGTACACAACGTGTACATGATGGTAAGTGGCGAGAGCGTGTGTGAAGAAGTACACCCCTGCAGGGTTATCATTATCTATTCTAACAGCCGGATTCCTCGGATATGGAAACTTGGACCCCTTGCATAGTTCATAAACAAGTGAAAGTGGATACTTTAAAATGCGCAAGATAAGCGTGAGTGCTATGGATGGCCTTCTCGTAGGGAGACGGGAGCGGATCCATAGTGGAGTATTGATATGGTGAATATGTGGACTCGTGTGCGCCACCTCAAAAGAGTTACTTGCAGTCATAGTTCAGGTTAGCCACTGAGTTAAAGCTGACTTGCTGCAGTTAAACCCCACCATCCCTTTGTTGATAATGATGCATACGTAGATAGTTCTGATGTAAGTCTTGTTGGGTACATTTGTACTCACGTTTGCTTATTTTATGTTTTGCAGAGAGACTTCAGTCTCGCTAGTAGTTCCGTGTGGGCTTCGACGTTTAGCTTGTTACCTCAGCTACGATCTTGTGCTCTCGGCAGGATCTTGTAGATAGTCAGGCTTCTCAGCCTTTTTCATTTGTAGTTGTCTGTACTCAGACAAGTTAAGCTTCTGCATGTGCTTGTTGCTTGTATGCTCTGTATGTGGGGTCATGAGACCCATGTTTGCAATACTTGGCTCCTTGGAGCCTAATGAATAAATACTTGAGTCGTAGAGTTATGTTGTGATGCCACGTTGTATTTACACATATCGAGCATACTGTGTGTATGATTGAAATGTTTGGTATGTGTGGGATCCGACAACCTAGTTGTTTATTCTTGGTAGCCTCTCTTATGGGGAAATGTAGTCTTGTGCTTTCATGAGCCATAGTAGTCCGCTACAGCCCGGTTCACCGGAGTCCTGCTAGCCCAGCACTACTGCTTCGGAACACTTGACTGGCCGGTATGTGATTCACTTCGTTCCTGTGTCTGTCCCTTCGGGGAAATGTCACGCGGTGACATCCGGAGTCCTGCCTAGCCTGCTACAGCTCAGGTTCCCGGAGTCCTGTTAGCCCAGTGCTACAGCCCGGATTCGCACGCTGCTGACCGACATGCTCGATGTTGATTCATGTATGCATGTCCCCGTAAGTTAGTGCCACTTTGGATTCACGACTAGTCATGTCGGCCCGGATTCTCTGTCATATGGATGCTAGCGACACTATCATATACGTGAGCCAAAAGGCGCAAACGGTCTCGGGCCATGGTAAGGCGACACCCGTGAGAATACCGTGTGTGAGGCCGCAAAGTGATATGAGGTGTTATAGGCTAGATCGGTGTGACTTAGAATCGGGTCCTGACAATGCGACACGTTAAAAAATTCATAAAATTGTCATGTGGACATTATGCAAATTTATAGTTTTGCCATGTTTGAAAAAAAATGTTATGAATCTGCCATGACAATTAACTATATGTGGGCTGCTTCCTAAAAAAAACTATATGTGGGCTGCAGCATCTCCTAATCCTGGGCTTTAGATTCCTCTAAAAAAACCCTAACCGGATGCTGCTGAGTCATGAATGCTCTTCTGTTGTTTCCAGGCACCATCCTCCATTTCTTTCCCTCGAAAAAAAAGGCTCCCTCCTCCACGAGACGCGGAGGCACCACCGGCCGCCGCCGCCATCTCCGCCCACCTCGACCATCTCTTGCGGCAGGTAAGCTGCCCCCCTCTCTCTCCTCGCATTCCACTTTCGCATCTCATCCGCTGATATCGCTACACTTCGCAGCTCGCTCCTCCTCCCTCCCCACCGACGGCGGCGGCATGGACTGCCCCAAGCGGAGCGCGAGCGCCGGCCTCCCCGAAGGCTCCTTGGTGGAGATCCTCGCGCGCGTCCCCGCCAGGTCCGTCTACCGCTCCAAGTGCGTCGCGAAGGCATGGCGCGACCTCATCGAAGATCCCCTCCACCGCAAGAAACTCCCCCAAACCCTACAAGGCTTCTTCCTCATTGACAAGGAGACCCATAGGCAGCGTGTCCGCTTCACAAATCTGCTTGATAGATCCGGGCCTCTCCAGATCGACCGTAACCTCGCCTTCCTGAAGGAATCGCCCGGGATTGGGACTCTCGACTTCTCCGATTCCTGTAACGGGCTCCTCCTCTTCGAGCACAAACTGGAGGCATGGCCATATAATCTATTGGGCTATGTCGTATGCAACCCCGCCACGAAGCAGTGGGTGGAGGTGCCCACAGACGGCCCTCCGCTTCCGTTGTATCTTCGGCAACCCAAAAGGTTCAACTATTTGGTTTTTGATCCGTCCGTCTCCTCTCACTTCCACCTGGTCCAGTTCACGTGGGAGTTTGTGCGCTTGGTGAAGTTTGAGGAGGAGGAGCTAGTGGTTGGTCATGATGATGATGATGATGATGATGATGAGGAGGAGGAGGAGGAGGAGGAGGAGGAGGGCGATGAGGAGGAGGAGTTGTCCCGGACGTCAGTGCACGTCTACTCCTCTGAGACTGGCAAGTGGACTCACACGCAAAGTGACTGGAGTCAAGTCCAAAGTGGCCGGAACAAGCATGATTTGGAAGGATGGCGCCTTCAGGGCTTAATACCTGAGAGCTTCTGCTGTGCTGTTCTCAACAGCATGCTGCATTTCATAATTTCGGATGAAGGTCAGATTGCTGCTGTTGACATGCAAGGGGTGACACGAAAGATCATCCCAGTGCCGACGATGGCCGAGAGGCTCCACTGGCTGGAGCCTGGTTGTGTTGCCCAATCCCAAGGGCGCCTGCACTACATCAGTCAAGCAGTTGATGGTCGACTGTCCATCTGGGTTCTGGAGGGCTATGATACACAAGAATGGGTCTTGAAGCATAGTGTGAGCTTTACGGAGCTGTTTAGAGAAAAGAGACGCACAGGCGACACAAAAGACTACAGTGTGGTTGCCATGCATCCAGATGGAAATGTGGTTTTCATTGTTCAGGATTGGAACCGAAAGATGATATCATATCACATGGACAATAAGCTAGTGAGTGTTATTGGGACATTAAAAAATGATGCTTCAGATATGCATGTTGTAACTTATGTTCCCTGTTTCTCCGAGTCACCGGCACTCCCAAACAAGCACTGAATGTGTTGCGTTCATCTACACAGAAGATAGCAACTTGGTTAGATCTAGTAGAATTGGGTGATATATTATGCCCATGGTTGGATGTATCCTTCTCATGCTTTTGGTCCAAGTAATAGTGCAAGGCAGTTGAGACATTCTTGTCAGGTAGTTTCATGTATGCTAGATTAGTAAATGATGTTGCCCAAGTTGCATATAATTTTGAAGTGTTAATGCTTCAAATGCTATCTTTTATGTCTCCATGATGATTATAATTGTCTTACATTACTCCTTTTCCCCTGGCCCTATTAGTGAGTACTAACTGACTTTTTTGTTCCTAAAGACCTGTGTATGTTTTGAGAAGAACTTGGTCCTGATTATGTTTATATGTGATGTATGTGATGGGAATACATAAACTGAAGGCTTACATTAATGCTGAAAGCTGCCTAGTTTCTTTTGAAGGACAATAGGTTCCTAGTTGATGTTGGTTACATGATATTGGTTTCCACACCAAGTTTTCGCTTATATGCTGCTTAAAAATAACTATTAACTAGTAGAACATTATAATACTAGCATACTTCGCCCAGAGCAGATCTTGCTTGTAGTCGCCGATTGCTTGGGCCTAGTTTAGCAGAGCTGGAGAAGATAACTATGTTCTCTTCTCGCTGACACCAAATAGATCTCTTGGTTCCGTATTGAGATGGAACTGGCTATTAACTCTTGACAACATTGTAAGATCTAGAGTGTGGTACTAACTGCAACAATGCTCAAGCCTACTGTTGTGAGCATCGGACCCCAACCTACCTGTCTTATGCAACACACTGTATGTTTCCTTCTGTGTTTTGTTCAGCATATGTCTTTCTGCACTAGGTCTTCAAGCTTCAGAACCTGCCCATGCAGCATCAGCCTTTCATGATCCTACCTATGCCAGGATACATTAACTTAACATTAGTAGAGCGGCCTTCATGGAGTTTTTCAGGCATTTTTGCATGCAGATTTGCAGAAATAATTGTATGTTGTCTGCTGGCATCTGAGCAAAATGATAAAATTTTCCGCATGGGTAGTTTGATGTCGGACCAGCCTAATGCTGCAAGACATTGCCCCGAACTACAACTTTTATATTTAGCTATAATTGTCTTTTATTGAGTGTTTTGGTCACAATTAAGAAGACCAGTGTGACCGACCTCCATACTGGGCTTGTTGTGGGGACAAAAAGGTTTCCTTATTTGTTTCAGTGCTGTCGTATTTAGAAGAAATTTTGCCATTGCCTCTAGCGAATTGATCACTCACTTCGAGGAAAATTGCCGCCAGTGACGACACTGTTGAGTAACCGGCCGGGTCACAATGGCAACAACGACAGTTTTTTCTTTCTGGAAAAACTTTCGATCTGAACATCAACGGTATAAAGAGCACAAGAAAAATAATTACATTCACGTTCATAAACCACCTAGCAACAACTACAAACACTAGAGCGAGCCGAATGTGTGAATGTGTATCGCCGTCATTGCCCTTCCCTTACAGGAGCTAGACAAAACCATGTTGTAGCAGACGATTGAGAAGTCATCATGATAAGGTCCCATGGGACAACGCACCAGAACAACAACCGTTGGCGATGAAGGAAAGCGTAGATTGGAAGGATCTAACATGTAGATACACAAGCGCAAACGACCAAAGACCGAATCCATGCAAATCAACCGAAGACAAACAATGACCGAATCCGCGAGATTCGTCGAGGTACACCTCCACACGCCCTCTAACGTCGCTAGACGCACCGCTAGAATGGGGAATAGACGGGGAAAGCCTTATCCAATCTCCAGGGAGCCGTCACCGCCCCGCCTTCTTGAGAAGGACATAAACCCTAACTAAACATAAAAAGACACCTAAAACGAAGTAGGAGCCCTCCTGCCGGCAAGGACCGGGGTTCGCCGCATCTCCATGGCCCTAAGACCGCAGGGGACGAGGCAACAACGATAGTTGTGGCGACTAACAATGTAGTGATCTTGGTGGCTAGAACAACAACTGTTGCAAGCAACTTGTCTCAACAACCGTTCCCCAGGTACCTTGTTCATAGGGGAGGGAGCATTCCTGTCGTCGACGTGCGCTGTCCAACTCTACATGAGTTCTTGGTCCACAACTCTGGATGTATTCTCAAGAGTCACCAGTCATGTACTTGGGTGCTCATCTGCCTGTATTCGTTACACCGCAGTTGTGCACAATAGCACACACACACACCATCATCAGAATGGGCATGCAGGGGCCCTTCGTCTGACATCACTAGCCACCTCGGTAACTTGACATCTTCTCTCTCCTTAGACTTGCGAGAGTGTGAGTATCATAACTATACTTGAACATGGGAAACCCAGCCCGACCCGACCCGGTCTTGCCCACAGGCCGGGCCTGGGCCTAGGTTTTGAGCCCGAATGACATGGCGGACCGGGTCTGGGCTTGACATATGTGTGTTTTAGGTAAGAGGCCCAACGGGCTTTTCCACTGACGGGCCAGGCTTAGCCCTGAAATCTAGGCCCGAAGGCCGGCCCAAGCAAAGCCTGGGCCTAGGTTTTCTGCCGCGAGCTTTTTTAGGCCCGGCCAGAGTTATGGCCAGATATAATCATAACTAGTATTATGCATCCCAACTAAGCAGTTTGATGAGATGACATAAAATTAAAAGTAGAAAGAGAGATTTGAGTATCATATGCTAAAGTATCATAAAAAATATTATGCTACTATGTCATGACCACATAACTTGTTTGGCTCCTTCCACATACCAAGGCTAACACAAAGGCAAAGCACAATCAAAATTGTCAGTGTTGAGCACCCCAATTCCACCATACTTATACATGCGACAAACGGTCTTTCAATTGACCTTGCACTTTACACCGGGAGCCTTATCCGATACAATGAATTCTTTTGATTCAGGTGGTAGAATTGCATCCTAGAACTACCTTTTTCTCCACTAGCAAAAACATGAGCACATTACTAGAAATTGCAATTATTTAACCAATATGGTGCATTATGTGACTCATGCAAGATCTAAAATAACAGACTATACGACATCCAAATCAGTTACAACGACACTAAATCGTGCTTTAGCGATCCTACATTAGCCAATTCTGCATGGGTCAAACCTGACCATATAGACCTGGCCGACACAACATGGCGCAACCCCACTGTAAAAAGGAATGGCACGACGCGACCAATATCGGCCCTTTTATAGAAGGGTTGTGCCATCCGACCTGAAAACTTAGCTTTCAGAATTAGCACAACACGGCATGGCTGCAGGCCGGCCCATGCTAGAAAAGTCAAAATAGCTCTAAGAAGGCCAAAACACATGTTCATAAAAGCTCAAACAACCCCCAAAAGGCCCCACAGTTAAAAAAGGACCATGTCGTACCTAGCCTTAAGGCCTGGCCTTGGGGATCGGCCTTGTTCCATGGCAGACTGACTGTCGGCCCAGACCTTTTTAATCGTCTGCTTGGCTAAAAATCCATGCCCGCGGGCCGACCCACGAGGCACGGGCCATATGGCCAGCTTTAACATGGAGGCAGGCAGACATGGCTAGATGGGCCGACACGGCACGACCCATCGAGGCACGTCTAATACACGGGGCATGTCGTGCCGGTACTCGTGCCACGCTTCCTGGCCCACGCACGACACAACAAGGAAAGCAGGCTGGCCCGCTGACACGTTTAGCCCACTAGGCCCTCTGATTTTGGGCTGTTTTGGGCCTATTTGGGTTCTTTTGGGGTGGCTAATATATATTAAAAAATCTGAAAAAATATTTAAAAAGTAAATGGGTCGTGCCGTGCTGGCACTTGTGTTGAAACTCACAGCCCAGACACAACCCGATTTTAAACGTGTCGGGCCAGGCCCATGGTGCGCCAGACACGCGGGCTATCGGGCCAACACACCAGGACCGGACCATTTGGCCACCTTTGGAGGCAGGCCACTATGTGTTTCACTGGCCTTTGCTAAAAAAAACAACATTCAAAAAAAAATTAGCAACATTCAAAAGAAGACAAAAAAAAGACGTGTTTCACTGAGCAATAAGTAACCGTCCGATGGTGCCTGGTGTCCCGATCCCAGCCGCAAAAACCATCTCTTCATCCTTCTCCAAAAGCCTTCGCCTCCGGCTCTCCGCCCCTCCTCTGCCCCCCAGCCCCAGAACACCTGCTCAGGCAAAGCCGGCGACTCCCTCCCCCCTCTCACACGCCCGCGACGCCTGAATCGACCATGAACTTGGTACTGGGACCAGTCCACATTCCTACCCCTCGGCCGGCTATAATTACCCCCAGGCCACCACCCGCCCGCGCGCATTCCCGGTCTCACACACACCCGCCATCAGAGAGGGGTACCGCCGTGCCCTACCGGGGGGAGGGGAGGCGGAGGCCGCCGCGGAGAGCCGCACGGGACTAAGCTGCGACGCTCGACGATCCCATCCTCTCCGGGGAGCTCCTCGATCGGGAGCTGTTCGAGGTGGGTTCCCGAGCTCAGTTGCCTCGCTTACTGGTGCTGGATTGATCGGCGTCGCTGGCTGGCGAATCTCTCCGATTCCTCACTGAATTTGATCGAATTGCGTCTCTGGTTTCGGAATCCGGGCGGTTTAGTGCTTGCTCCTGGATTAATCGTCTGTGTTTGCTTCCGCTGCGTTCTAATCCGGTTCCTGCAATCTCGTTTCAGCGATCAAGCCCTCCCTTGCATCCCCTGAGCAATCCGAAACTGCACCCCCGGGTTCACGAGACAGGAACTCGAGCCTCCAGGTAAAAAAATCCCATTCCATTTCACCAGTTTCTGATGTTATTACTGCGCGTTCTTCCGTTTCCTGTAATGCCTGATCAAATGCGGTCTCCGTGTTTGTGCAAATGCTCCAAAGGGGCAAGAAATTGTGAGCTGAGCGTATCATTGTTTGTGTGCTGAATGTAGCGTATCACTGTGTCCTTAGTTAGTTACTGCGCTACATTGCTATGATTCAGATTCACAGTATTTGTTAAACCTCGTGATGGTGTGAGAATTTCACATGTTGTTGCAACTTGTCATTGCTAGCGCATGTTATTGTCATCCCTCAAACTATCACATCATGGCTGCTTGTTTCACAGTGCTTTTAAAAAAGCAGCATCTTATAAACTATTTTGCCCCCCTAAAACCTACTTGTGCTTCTGATTAATCTGTCAGGGAAGACTTCAGTTCGGGCTGTAGATTGTGATTCGACTCCCCTGTTGTTTACAGACCTGCGGATTTTTTCTGATGTTGTAGAGGCAAATTTATTGCTTCCTTATTCTTCAGTAGTGGTGGTGGAACAGTTCTGTAGTTTTTTCAGTTAGATGCAATAGTTCATTTTGATGCATATGCTGTAATAATGTTATAATGCACTTTGCCTTCTACTCCACATGTTGTGGAAAAAGATTAGTGAGTTAATGTTCAGTTCATCTCTCTGTGTTCTGACTTAGTGCATCTTTGCAATGGTTTTAGATATGGCACCACGAGGAAGATCTCCGAAGCATGTGTGCAACAAGTGCTATAAGAACTTTCCTTCAGGGAGGGCTCTTGGAGGCCACATGTCACTCCACTGGCGCAAAGTGAAGCAGCCAAAGGGAACACCAAGCCCTCCTGCCACTGTTGTCGACTTGAATGTGTCGCTGCTGAGTCCAAGTGATGAGGAGATTTTGCTGTGGTTCTCAGGAACACAATGCCAGCTGTGCTCAAAGGTGTTCTCTGCCTGCGATTCTCTGAGGAAGCACATGAGAGAGCACGGAGAGAAGAACGTCCTGAGTAAGCCCGTCGAAGAAGCAGCTGGGCTGATGGAAGCTCGGGCCATTGCTGGTGGTGGCTGCAATGTCCTGTTATCCCCTGTGAAGCGCAAGCGGTCAAAGAGGGGGGCACCACCACTCAAGTTTAATGAGATGGATGCTGCAGCCTCTCTCCTGCTGCTTTCAGAGCATTCTAGCAAGATTTCAGCTAATGAAGATTGCTATACAGAAGTTATGGACAGTTTGCCCCCCAATGTGTCGAAGGATGTGAAGCTGAATGCTTTTGATCATCAACTGGTTCGATCTGCTGAGTTCAAGAAGCCGAAAGGTTGCAAGTGTTCATCTTATGATATTTGCTATGGGCAATGTGTTATGGACACCAACTTGATCCCCAATGTTGCCAAGGAAAAAACTTCGATCCCTAACATTGCCAAGAATTCAGCTTGTGAGGATTGCTTTGGACAATGTGAGAAGGACAGCAGCTTGATCCCCAATGTTGACAAGAAGGAAAGAAGTTTGATGGCCAATATTCCTGAGAAGGACAACACCTTGATCTCCATTGTTCTTGAGGAGGTAGAGCTGAATGTGCTTGATCATGTGCTGGCTGGAGATGCTGAGCTTAGGAAGAAGCAAAGAACTGACAATTCAGTTGAGATGAAGTGTGCTGATCTTTCAGCTGCAGTGAAGGTCAAGAGGCACCAGTGTAATGCCTGTGGGAAGTCATTTGGGTCAGGGTCAGCGTTGGGAGGCCACATGAGGTGGCACCTTCCTAGATCCAATGATCGCCGTCATGGGTTCGCCGAAAGCCCTGATTCTGTTGTGATGAAAGAGCAAAAGCAGAAGCTTGAATTGGGCGCCAAGTTTCTTGATCTCCGACTTCCAGGTCTCACTGACATCACTACTTTCTCGGGCTTGAAATCTGAACCTGAGCCGTGGCGTGTTGCAAGCAGTGTTCACTGAGCCAATGCCGATGCACACAGTCGTCTGAACTGCTACAGTCCCTTCACTTTTGTGTATAGTCAATCAGCCTGATAGCAAAACTTCCAATTTGTCCATTTGTAAATAGTCACAAGCTTTGCACTGATCCTTCTCTTGACCGGCAAATTTTCATGGCAGTAAAGGCCAAGGATCTTATGCAGTTGCTTGGTTGCTGCACAGTACAGCACCTTTGCTCAGTTGAATGCACAAGCATGAGATTGTGTCATTCAGCACTAACTAATGATCTGGAGTTGCCTAACTGCCATATACTCTCTCCTTGCACACATTTGTTTCTGTAAATGTTCATATCTTGAAATGGTTCTGCAATAAAAGAGAAGCTGGTCAGAATTTTTTCAATTTGTTAATGTATTTGTTTGTTATGTTGGTTTTTGGATGTGTTAGCAATAAATAAATAATCACTGCTCTGATTGTCACTGCCGTGGCACTGTCAACGGCATGCATTATGGCATTGGTTTTTGTGTTCAGTTCAACTGGTTTCTTGTGAACGAGGCATTCTGCTATGCTCCCTGGACTGAAAATCTGGATTTGCGGTCGTCTGTGCCAAGTTTGCATTTCCTTGATGTGGTTTGCTGCAGTTCTCTTATCTTCCTGTTTTTGGTGGTTTGTTGCTGAAATTCTTGCCTGTGTGCAGCTGATGGTAAGTGCAGTGATCCTGCTGCCCCTAATTTGGTTCAGGTCATGGACTGCACCGGGAATGCGTGTCCTGATGTTCCAGTCCTAGAGTGATGATAGACTAACTGTATTTGAATATTTTCAGACACAGAGATCTTCTGCAATGGATTTGTTGATGCGCACAGATTTATTTCCTCCTTCGCAAGAGTGACTGTGCTGCAGCATGTGTAATTTGGGATGCAGTTTCAGTGCTTCAGTCGAGTGATGGCGCTTCTATCCTTTATTTGGCCATATTAGCTACATGGACGGTAACACAGCTGTGTTTGCCCCCCTTCTCTATCACTTCACCAAGTCCGACGACCTTCATCTGCATGTGTCCCATGAAAAATGGTTAAAATATGCATAGGAGTCGCCTGATAATGGGTTCTACACCATTGCTTCCAAGGTACCGCAATCCGATTGAAGTGTAGTCTCTTTGCCTCCAGCCCCGTTGGTAAGAAGTGCGATTTACACTGAGAAAATCGAAGTTACCGAGAAAGTTGGTGTTTAGGCTACTGATCAAACGAGGAACACACAAAAACTACTGCTCCCTCCCCGAAAACAAGGCCCTAACTTTCCCCCTCTTTTCTCAAAAACACTACTACTCTCCCTTGGCCTTCGCCAACAGAGTGAACCTATGTCTCTCCAATTCCACGAGGTCGACTCACATAGCTCGCCTGACACTCCTTGCATGTGCAAGATGCTCACCGTCGGTCAAGCGACAAGCCCCAACCGGATGCATCACCAACGACTCCATGCTCACCACATCATTGACTGTTCTAGAACAACCACACAACCACTGATCCAGTGCTCCCATCGCAAGATTAAACTCCACGACAATGCTTCCAACGAAGTAATGATGCCTCGGGCGGCACCATCACACACGGTTTTCACTAGGAGACAAGATTTTCAGTTGGGAAAGGTATTGGTTACCCTGTGTGATGCCTTCAACAAGGAAAACCACACCCAAAGGCATCGTTCACCAACAGCCCCGACTGAAGTGGAGCAGGACTTACGTCCGGAGAACCGATGACCTATGCCCGGAACGACGTCTCCAAACACACCACCACCACCACACAAAGAACTAGCAAATGCGCTGCAACACAAAGCACTGGCCAGAGCACCACGGATGGTGCTAGCCTAGGAAGAAGGTCTAGACCAACACTACAGCAGACCACCATCCCGACAGGAGCCACCATGCATCTCAATTGCAGACCAATCATCAACCAAGCAACCGCCCACCAGAGCAGTTGATCACGCCGTAGAACCGCTGGATCCCTCCGCGCACCAAAGGCCAGCTAGCCACCCGGGGGGAAACGCACCGGGAAGCATCCCACGCGCTGGGATGCAGGCCTGCCGAAAGCTCAAATCGAGATACAAGCCTGGTTGTTGTGACATCGGCAGCCTCCACATGCCGACTGCTTGTCGACCGATAGGGAAAACCCTATATGACGCATTATGTGTCAAAACTATCGAGCTATCGCACAAGAGTTGGCGATCGAGCGGTGAGCTGGGCCGACCCATTAAGCATTTCTGCGATCCTGTTTGCGGACCTTAGGTTCCCAGCCGTTTTTTTTTTGTGTTTTGGGAAGCTTCTAGATGATTCTTGAACTGCTTTCTCTCTTTCTTTTCTTATTTTTCCCTTTTTCTGCTTTTATTTCTTTTCTCTCCTTTCTTATTTTTCTTTCATTTTCGTTTTTTTTTCTATTTTCTGTTTACTTTACTTTTTTATTTTCTTTTTTCTTTTTCAACAGATGTTCACATTTTTTGAAATTTGTATAAACTTTCAAAAGATTGTTTTTGTTTTAATTTTTGTTCAGCCATTTCCATAAATGTTCAGAAATTCCCAAACTTTAGAATTTCAAAAATTGTTCGCTTATTTTCAAAAAATGATCAAAAATTCAAAAGTGGAATTTCCAAATTTCAAAAATCTTGACATTGTTATGATTTGTTCACAAATTTAAAAATGTTCAGGAATTAAAAAAAAATCCTTTTTGATAATTTCATGAATTCGAAAAGTGTTTGTGTTTTCAAAATTTGTCCACAAATTCAAAAAGTGTTTGGAATTTGAAAAAATGTCCATATTTCCTAAATTTGTTCACAAACTCAAAACATGTTCATGTTTTAAGAATTGTTCACAAATTCTGAAATTCTTTTGGAAACTTCAAGAAAATTGTGTTTTTTTTTGTAATTTCCAAAATGTTTCGCATTTTTTAATTTTGTTCTTATTTCTTCTAAAATGTTCACCTTTTCAATTTTTTCCATAAATGCAAGAAATGTTTGCATTTTCAATTTAGTTGTTGTCTTAAAAAATGCTTGAGATTCCCAGAAAACATTTGCGTTTCAAAAACACTTTTTTCAAAAAAAATCATGTTTGAAATTTCAGAAAAAGAATAAAACTACCGTGCGTTATAGTTCGTATATATGGCAGAGGATGGATAGGTTGGCGGAGGAGGTTGTCCGACGGCTAGGATTTGGCATTTATGAAGTCACTGTATGTGCCTCGTCGTCGACGGAAATATCTCCTTCCGTTGAAAGCGCATTGCCGAAAATTCTAAAATAAATTCCGGAATAATGCAAACATCAGGATTTGAACCCCGATGGACTAGGATAATACTGTCCCTCTACCCATCCACCTTCGATTTTTTTTTCCCACCGAATCCACCTTTGATTTGTTTCCATTGAATGTGTCGAAGACCGTACATTACGGTGTAATAATACCCAAAAAAAAGTGCTCCTAAAAAAAGTGAAGAGCCATACCTTAAAACCCCCGACTCCCCCCTCTAATCGACATGGATTCCCTCTCCGGCGGCGGCGAACGACTCCCAGTTAGGGGTGACCTCTCCGGCCGCAGCGCCGGTTCGCCTCCGCCTCTTACTCTTCCGCTTCCGCATGACGACCTCCTCCTGGAGATCCTCCTGCGGCTACCGCCTGAGCCAATCTACCTCCTCCGCGCCTCCCTCGTCTCCAAGCACTGGCGCCGCCTGGTCCACGACGCTAGGTTCCTCCGCCGCTTCCGCGCCTTCCACGGGGCGCCTCCCGTGCTCGGCTTCCTCAACAACCAGCCGGGGCCTCCCCTCTTCGTCCCCACCTCCGACGCCTTCGCCGCAGTCCCCTCCTCCACGATGTCCCACGACTCTTGGTGGGCCTTGGACTGCCGCCACGGCCTCGCCCTCCTCCAAAACAGGAACTCCGGCAATCTCCTCGTCTGGCACCTAATGTCCGGCGAGCAGCGCTGCTTGCCGCGGCCGCCGCCAGCGCTCGATGAGTACGATTGCGGACGCGGCTTCAACGCCGCGGTTCTCCGCGCGGCCGGCAACGAGGACCGTCTCGACTGCCCGTTCCTCGTGGCCATGACGTTCACCCACGGCGTCGATGCTGATCTGACCTCCGCCTGCGTCTACTCGTCTGAGACCGGCATCTGGGGAGACGTCATCTCCGTCTCCACGCTAGAGGAAGTTGTGTCGTACCCAACGACTCTGATTGGAAACACGCTCTACTGGCCAATGAGCGCCGGTTGCATCCTTGAACTTGATTTGGCTAAGCATAACTTGGATACAAGTGAGGTGCCAAACGATATTTGCTACTATGACGGCATTGTCCTCATGCCGGCCGAGGATGGAGGCCTTGGTCTTGCAGCGGTTGATGATCTCATTCTCCATGTCCATCTGTTCTCAAGGGTGACCACCATTGACGGCACGCCAGTCTGGACGCTTCACAGAGCCATTGATCTGAACAAGTTTTTTGCACCGAATGTGGTGCTGAGGTGTAAGACGGTTCCTGTGAGGACAATTGGTTTTGCTGAAGATGCTGATGTGGTTTTCATTTATGTGTATGATTGCGTCTACATGCTCCATCTCAAGTCTATGCAGTTTGATGAGGTGTCCGAGAAAGGAATCTATGGCAGCATTTTCCCGTACACCAGTTTCTACACCACGGTACTACCATGTCTTTTATCCTTTAGGAATGATGAAATGTAGTTGTATAAGTAGATGTCTTATTAACATACTCGTTATCCAAAGATGAACATTCATGTTATATATGCACTCTTCAAATTCTTGTTTTGCACATCCTGCCAATGCTTCTAATTAATTTCCCAACAGTACTAGTCTGCTCATTTCTGTTTTTTACAAGTGATTCATGCGTGCTAAGTGCTAACAGGTGAAAAATCTAGGTATGCACTGACGTTCTTCCCTATTAGAAGTGTTCCATACACACACACACACACACACACACATATATCATCCCGACCTAGATTATACCATGTGTTAAGTCATTATGAAGACCTGCATTCAACAGATACAAACAGGGATTCACAAACAAAAAGGTGGATGTGTAGTCACTTTTTCCTGCCCTCTAGAGAAAATGTATTTACACAAGAGCAATAGAGGTTGGGATACATACTAGCAGTGTCAAATAACAGAGTGACACTGAAAATCAACGAATTAGGTTGTCAATACAAAACTTCCAGCCCTACTTAGCAATACCACAGCTCAGCCTAGCACATGAGCCATACAGACCAATGTAGTAATCTGCTTGTTGGATGTGCATCAAAGGAATCTAAAAAAACTGATATCGTGATAAGAAATTTTCAGCAACCTTGTGAGTTATAAATACACAACACAATATTCAGGATAACAAGTTGGGCTGGTTGATTTCTGAGAGCTGACTCGTGACCTCGGATGACTTATTATAAGTTCTCAAGAATATTATCCCAAACCATCTGCTTTTTAGCCTCTGATTACCCATAGCTGTATGTTGAAGTAGTTTCTTTGAGGGCTGCAGTGCAGCTTGCTTTGTCCAGAAAAAAATCATCCGTTTCGATGAATATTGAAATAGAAGTTCTGTAGTCATTTTTGTATACATGGCTCCTCTTCTATCATATCTCGGTACTAGTTGCTTGTATTATTTGACGTCATGAGTTACACAATGCTGGATAAAGAAGGACCTGATATGCGTCCTGATCCATCTTGCATGAAAGAAGGTGACAGAAAGGCCCTAATCCTTGACATGAGCAAAGGACGCTTCCAATGATAAGCCCCCTATGAATCAACAAAAATCCCAGGTCATGAGCAGAGCATCTAGGGCAACGGCCAGTATGAATGCTAGGAGTATAAAGCATACATCAACTCAATTTGCCATTGTTAACTATACTAGGTGACATAAAAAAGAATGCATTGCGAAAAAGCAAGATATATATGATATAGACTACAGCCTGAAATGAAAAGTAGTGACAGAAGGAGTGGCCAGGAGATATCTACACATTTTATTTCTCTCATTATTATGGTAGGTGGATGGGTCAGTGTCATATAAGTTTTTGCCTTCAGAGGTCCATCGTGATATCTCAAATGATGAATTCTTTAAGTGCCAGAAAGGAAAACTAGTGAGAAAGAAAAGTACATATACCTTCCAAAATGACTGGCACGTACTGCGGTGCAAAATCTATGACAATGTATACCAGTTTCGACATACTCCCTCCGGTCCTTTTTACTCTGCATATAAGGATTGTCTGAAGTCAAACTTCATAAAGTTTGACCATATTTATATGAAAAAATATTAACATCTATAATGCTAAATTTATACAATATGAAAAGTAAAGTCATGACGCATCTAATGTTGTTGATTTCACATTCTAAATGTTTGTATTTTTTTCTATAAACTTGGTCAAAGTTTACGATGTTTGACTTTAGACAAATCTTATATGCGAACTAAAAAGGACCGAAGGGAGTACAAATCAACAGATTGTTGTGCATAACTGTTGCCTTCCATGTTGTGTTCCTCTCATCTTGTGAGATCAAAATCATGAAGAACATGTCCGCAGACCGCAGGCTTGCTAAACTTAACTTCATATGAACCCTGGTGGTGAATATGAAATAAATGACCTTTGAATAGTACCTCAAATCAATCTAATCATTGCAGATCTTCTGTTTTTTTTCAGGTTAACACTGCATCACCTTTCGGGCATATCTTCTGCCAATCCATCACTACACAAACTTAACCTGGGGGTTGCTGGTGAGCAGCTTAACTTCCTTATCTATAGCATACTTTGCAGACTTCATTGCAGGAGTACGGTTAATGCTGACTTCAATGTAGTTAAGACAGAAAAGGTGTTGGATGCCGAAACCTATACAACCATATGTAGAGTGTGCTTCATCTGCATCGAATGCAAGGAAAAGCTTTTGGAGCTTCGGCATAGCTCCTTCTTTAAATACCAATCCTGGTCCAAATATATTGTGGAAGCATAGATGCCTTAATGATTGGAATCCGTTGCAGCTGACCGAGAGTCCTTCTTTAGAGCATCTCCAACGGCCGCACAAAAATCTCGCACCCAATAATAGTTATAGCGCGCCACTTTAGCACTTTTAGTGCGCCGGGACCAATATTGCTTTAGCAGACGCCCAAAGACGCGCGCCCAAAAAACAGACAGTGCAAATTGTGAAGCGCGCCCAATCCGGAGCCCAAAATATGCTGCGCGCGATAACGTTTTTCAACGCGCGCCCAAAAACTTTTAGCGCTACAGCGTCTGCTGGAGCTGCTCGGCGCCCCAAAAAGCAAAATTTTAGTGCGCGGAGCTCTTTTTGGGCGCCTGTTGGAGATGCTCTTAGGAATTTCCTCTGCAGACGGACAAAGCACGCAAAGCGCATGCAAACCTTCGAGCATGTGCAAGTCTCTCCCATTCATTTGATCAACACCAAAATCTAAGTAGGTGAGTTCAGAGAGCAAGGGACTAATCCATTTCGGAAACAAGGGTAAATTGTCATCCCTATAACCTTGCAAAACAAACTTCTGGAGGAGACGCGGAGGAGAGCGCCATGGATCTGCAGAACACGTAGGAGGACCACAACCCATGTTGATGATATGTAGGGAGCGAAGGTTGTTTTCCCCAAGCTTACAAAGAGCTGTACTGATTTGCCCATCATCACAATAAGTATGCTCAAAATGTATTCCAAGCACTCTCAACTGTATCAAATTCTGCAGATCCTTCCCAAAGTTTATAGAGCTCTTGGAGCCATTGATCTCCCAAAGCTCTTGAAGAGCTTCCATGTTGCCAAATCCATCCGGCAATCTGAGTCGCTGACCAACCAGGTGTCTCAGCCGTTTTAGATGAACAATAGATTCTGGCAACTCTGTTATCCCACTTCCTCTTAGGTCAAGCGTTTGCAAATATTCTAGCTTCCTGATTTGGATTGGGAGGTTCTTAACATTTGTGTTCCGCAGACCCAAATATCTCAAATGAATTAAGCTTCCAATGTTTTTGAGGTGGTCCTCTTTCAAACCATTACAATCCTCTAAATATAGTACACGAAGAATCTGTAGGTCCAGAAGAGGGGGCATCCAGGTAATTCTACCGAACACATGAAGTGAACGGAGATGAGACATATTCTTGTTTTGCTGTGATACCTCGGCTGCATGTTCATTCTTTTTATGGATGTACAGCCTGCGAATCTTGTCACACTGAGATGGGATGTTCTGAGCATCTAATAGAGAAACAAAATTTTCTTCATTTGACCGAGTGACAATGAAGTCAAGTACTATATCATGGACTCGACCTGAAATTGCTTCACCATAAAATTTAAATTCCTGTTGAATCATATTCCTGTTGATGAGCTCGTTAAAATAACTCTCTCCTACTTCCTCCAAAGTATATCCATGCTTCGGAACAACAAACCCCTCGGCAATCCATCTCCATACCAAGCTATATTTGCCAATGATGTAATCTTCCGGGAACATGCTAAGGTACAATAAGCATGTCTTCAGAGGCTGGGTTAGATCACAATAGCTGAGAGACAGTATCTTATCTATCACTTCTAGCTCTTTATCTTTTTCTTTTCCATGTGCAGAACAAACAGAGTCTCTCACTCTCTCCCATTCTTCCCTGCTTACAGGTTTGCTAGCCAACAAGCTAGCTATATTTACTATGGCCAATGGTAAACCATCACATTTATGCAGTATATCATCCATAATCCCCTCCAGCTGACTAGGGCATTCAGCTGCAACAACGAAAGTCCTTTTCAGAAATAATATTTTGGAGTCATTGTTGCTAAGAGGTTTCATTGGATAAACAAAGCCTTCATTTGAAGTGCAACAAAATTCAGCTACTTTGTTGATGCGTGTCGTCGTAATTATTCTACTGCCATGGAAATTCTTCGGAAGAGCACATTGTATTTGTTCCCATGCCGATTTACTCCATATGTCATCAACGACAACAAGGTACCTGTAATGCCAGTTTATGTGTAAGATTAAAGCTACAAGGGATCACACAAGGAAATGACATGAGTTGTCAAATAAAAAGCACACAAATATTAAACTGTTTGACTGTATCATTCAAAACCATCTACAAAACCACCCTCAGAATCTGAATTGACTGATTTTGACATTTGAGGGCTGCAAATTAAACAGTCTTGAATTGAGATGTAGCTAATTTAGACATATCAACATTTGAGAAACCAAAAGTAGTTTTTTTTCTATTCATATGGTCTGTTATGTTCTGTTCTATAGAATCACACTGCTGCATCCTTTATCAATAAAGAGGCAAGCACTTAAATCTGGTTGATGCATTTTGACCTCTGGGCCAGAGTGTGATTAATGGTTAGGATACTCCTGATGCGAGGAATCCAACAGCTATAGAGGACTGTTCCCGCCTGGCTCAGGCCATTGCAGCCTTGCACGGTGACCCAGTGGTTGCCTGTCAGACTCCAAATTTCTCCCTGATGTAGCGCTTTGAGTCAATAAAAACTCCTACCAGGAAAAGTATATCGTTTGATCTAATGAAAAAAAAGAAAAAGTATATCCTCTAAACAATAATCCCCATAAAAAAGAGCAGGGGAGAATATATATAGAAATGGAGAAGAAACATGTTATTGCAAATTTGCTCCCTAAAGCCTTTCTGGGATTTGCATTTGCATCAGAATCATTTTTGTGATGATATATTACCTTTTTTTCTGTTGAGTTATGTTTTATAGTAAATGAAGACTACCAGTTAGTGCTTATTGGCCGTTGTTTCATTGAAGGGGGGCCTGCTCTTCTCATAAATACTGTGGTGGACTGGCAGTGCCATCTAATTTTGTACAGAAAATATCATACCATCATATCAATAGAGAGAATGTTACCATATCAATTTGTCCTTTTAAGTTTCTAATCTAGTTTATTTGTGGCAATTAAACCCATGAAATACAAAAAAAATTGTATAGATGAAATACTTTAGTTACTGTAGTAACACATGTGTACACCAATTTGAGCAGTTTACCTTCTGTTTTCAAGATGTGCTCTTAGCCTTTCGATAAGATGCCGCTCACTGCATGATCTTGTTGCCAGGTATTTGTCAGATTTTCTGTCATTGTTCTCAATTTCCGCTAGCAAATCCTTCAGGATGTTAACCATGATAGGCTTCCGCGATACAGAGACAAAAGCAGAACAGGAAAATCTGCCTTTAATTTTCTGGTACACCTGATTAGCAAGAGTAGTTTTGCCTGAACCTCCAGACCCAACAATAGAGACAACCCTGCGCTGCTTCACCGGATCATCTCTTGATCGATGAACCGACTGATTAATTCTTCGCTTGGACCCTCAACAGCCACAAGCTTCTCCGCCTCCACATAGAGTGCTGGCAAGCGGGGATCAATCTCCGTGTGCATAACACCAGGATTGCAGTCATCGATCTTGTACTTCAGATGCCGCTCGTATGTTCCGTTCACAAGGGCCTTGAGTTGCCGGATCTGATTGGCCAACTTATGGCGATATGTAAGTTTCTTCAGCTTCCGCATGCTCTTGCGGACGAGTCCCTTGATGCCGGCGACACTCCCGGGTGGTTCATGATCTACATGATGCATGAAAAGGTCGATGCAGTCCTCGATGTTATATGCCGCTTCCCGCACATCGTTCATCCAGGCGCTGACTTGCACGTCCGGATTCTCCATCATGGCATACTTCTCCAGGGTGATATTGATGGTAATCAGCTCTCTCCTGAGAGACTCCACCTTCTTCTTGACGCCCTTTGACCTTGGAAAACTCCTCCATGAGCTTGCTGAGCTTGCCGAGGAGTGGACCAATCACCCCGGTGAAAGCACTCACCATGATTTTCTCTCCAACCCCTGCCATCAACCCTCCTCCCCACTCCTCTCTATGTTTAGTGGCTGGATTGTGATGTGGTAGAGGAACTAAACTGTACCAGGGATATTGCAACACGATGTGAAGTTGTCCTGGAAAGTAGTCAATAGATCCTTTGCCTCTCCTTATGATACGGCAATCACACGTTTTTCGAAGCTTGGCCATCAAGATGTGCAGAAAGTCAATGCGTTGAAGTGGGGTAAGCCTTGGAAGGTACATCTAGTTTGATTAATCTTATCCCCACTACACCCGGGGCAAAATAAAGATATGCCAATCTACGTTATTAACTTCACTGAACCAGCTTCAATTGCATTCAGATTGGCTGAAACCCCACCCACTCACCCAACACCTGAACACCATGCCATGTCAGCAAATCCATCGCTATCAGCGCTCCCTAAACTGCAGCCCCTCTATACTTATAAGAGCATCTAGAGCTTCCTCTACAAGTGCTTATAGGGGCCGTTCCAATAAATTTACTAGGTTATGTGTGTTGCTGTAGCAATTATCATATAAATCCTCCCCTGTGCTTTGTCTGGCATATGTGCTGTCAGTGGCTAATATCTCTCCATTTCTCTCTCGCGTGCACAAGACACCAACGACAGCGCCGAGGCGGTGGTGCTGTGGCTGGCCGGCGGTGAGGCGGTGAGGCGGGCCCGGCGGTGAGGTGGTAGTGGGCGGCCGAGAGCGGACAGCGGCGAGGTGGACATTGGTGAGGCATGGGACAAGCAAGTGATGCACTGCTCGCCTACAAAATTCTGGCCATCAAGCTTTGCCGCACTGCCTGTGTGTTAAAAGAATGGAGCAAGAACCATTTTAGTGATGCTAGGATCCAGTTCCACATGGCGGAAGAGCTGATATTGCGACTGGAGAATTGTGCGCTCTCTCCATGGCTGAAGCAAACCTGCGCAAACAACTGAAGCTGCGCTTGCTAGGACTAGCTGTCATCGAGAGAGCGAGAAAGCGTCAAACTTCCTGCATTTCATGGCTGAGGGGTGGTGACGCCAACACAAAAATATTCCACGCAAAGATCAACTCCCGTCGGAGGAAGAATTTCATCCATGCCCTCAAGCAAAGAGAGGAGATCGTCACTGCACATAAGGATAAAGATGAGGTCATCCATGACTATTTTTCTCAAATTATTGAATCATGGGAGCCGAGAGAAATATAAATCAATTGGACTGAGCTACAAATGCCTGCACTGGATGCTGACGGCCTAGACCTACCATTTACCGAGGCTAAAGTTTGGAATGGAATTAAGCTCACCCCTGCAGAAAAATCGCCACCGCCAGATTAGTTTCACTGGTATGTTCTTGAGAGCTTGCTGGAGTATCAAGGGAGACATCATGCACCCAAGAAAGATGGTCCTCTCAATGTCTCATACTTCCTGAGAAGGACAACACTTTGATCTCCATTTTTCTTGAGGAGGTAGAGCTGAATGTGTTTGATCGTGTTCTGGCTGGAGATGCTGAGCTTAGGAAGAAGCAAAGAAAAATGGAGATACTTCCTTGGGCGATGGCCGGACTTGCCAGTTCTGGTCCGATCATTGGCTGCATGGTCAGACCGTTGCCGAGATTGCGCCGACATTGCTGCTTCACATCCCACGCAGACGTAGATGCAGCAGATCAGTGCGTGATGGGATCATGGACCGGACCTGGATCCGCGACATCCATGGCTCTCTGGGACCGGCCGCCACGATCGAGTACTTTGATCTTTGGCGGCGTATTCAGCAGGTCCAACTCTCTGACGCGCCCGGCAAAATCTCCTGGAAGTGGACTCGAAGCGGGAAATATTCAACTTCTTCGGCCTACAAAGCCCTCTTCCTAGGCTCCACCACCGCGCCTAACTGGCGACCCATTTGGAGGTGCTGGGCGCCGACGAACGCCAAGTTCTTTCTATGGCTAGTTTCCCTGGACAGCCGCTGGTCTGCGGAACGAAGAGCGCGCCACGGCCTGCCTCACGAATTCACGATCCCCATTGCAAGCTGTGTGACCAAGAGTTCGAGACCATGGATCACTTGCTTGTTCAATGCGTCTTCTCGAGGATCACTTGGCACGAGATCTTATCCTGGTGTCGCCTCCTGGTGCCCCTGCCCGATGCCAACTCGTCCTTCTTCGCGTGATGGTCCGCCTCGTTGGCTGCTTCTCCGGCAAGCCTGAGGAAAGGCCTCAACTCCCTTGTAGCTCTCACCGCTTGGAGCATCTGGAAGCATCGCAATGCCGCTCTCTTCGATGACCTCCGACCATCTACCGACGCCCTTGTCCACACCATCAAGGAGGAAGCCCGGCTTTGGTCCAAAGCCGGCGCCCTAGGCTTAGCACTTATTATCCCTGTAACCTAGATCGTGTGTACAAAGGCTGAGCATCGTTCCTCATGCTTGCACCACACTCCTGGGGACGTCGTTGATTGTACGCCCCCCCCTGAGTGCTACCCTGTTTAACAATTCAGTTGAGATGAAGTGTGCTGATCTTTCAGCTGCAGTGAAGGTCAAGAGGCACCAGTGTAATGCCTGTGGGAAGTCATTTGGGTCAGGGGCAGCGTTGGGAGGCCACATGAGGTGTCACCTTCCTAGATTCAATGATCGCCGTCATGGGTTCGCCGAAAGCCCTGATTCTGTCATGATGTAAGAGCAAAAGCAGAAGCTTGAATTGGACACCAAGTTTCTTGATCTCCGACTTCCAGGTCTCACTGACATCACTATTTTCTCAGGCTTGAAATCTGAACCTGAGCCGTGGCGTGTTGCAAGCAGTGTTCACTGAGCAAATGCCGATGCACACTGTTCTCTGAACTGCTACAGTCACTTCACTTTTGTGTATAGTCAATCAGCAAAAACTCCAATTCGTCCATTTGTAAATAGTCACAAGCTTTGCACTGATCCTTCTCTTTACTGGCAAATTTTCCTGGACAGTGAGGGCCAAGGATCGTATGCAGTTGCTTGGTTGCTGCACAGTACATCACCATTGCTCAGTTGAATGCACAAGCATGAGATTGTGTCTTCTAGCACTAACTAATGATCTGGAATTGCCTAAATACCGTGTACTTTTTCCTTGCACACTTGTGTTTCTGTAAATATTCATATCTTGAAATGGTTCTTCAATAAAAGAGTAGCTGGTCAGAATTTTTTTCAGTCTGTTATTTTTTTGTTCTGACGGCTTTTGGATGTGGCATAAGGAAATAAATAAATAATCACTGCTATTGTCACTATAGTGGCACTACATGGCATGCATTATGTCATTGGTTTTTGTGTTCAACTGGTTTCTTGTGAATGAGGCATTCTGCCATGCTCCCTGGACTGAGAAAATCTGGATTTGCAGTTGTTTGTGTCAAGTTTGCATTTCCTTGATGTGGTTTGCTGCAGTTTCTCTATCTTCCCCCTTTTTTTGTTGTTTCTTGCTGAAACTCTGCCTGTGTGCAGCTGATGGTAAGAGCAGTGATTCTGCTGTCCCTAATTTGGTTCAGGTCATGGACTGCAGTGCACGGTGAATGCATGTCTGATGTTCCAGTTCCCAAATAGACTAACTGTATTTGAATATTTTCAAACACAGAGATCTTCCGCGATGGATTTGTCAATGCGCACAGATCCATTTCTTCCTTCGTAATCGCAAGAGTGTTGAGCGTGCTGTGGCATGTGTGATTTGGGATCCATTTCATGTTCTTTTTGATGTTCCAGTGTGTTAAGCTTAATGCACTAGGCTGCACTACGAAAAGTCCGAACTAACTGCAATTGCAAGGGCTAGACAATCCATATATACTCCCTTCATTTCTAAATACTAGATGACCAGTTGCGCCAAATGGCGCAGAGACCCATTTAAAACCATGCACGTGTTGAAAATATGCATTTTTTTTCAGTAACTTTATGTTTGAGCAAGTGCACGGACCATGTCAAACCCAAGTGTTTTGCAAATATTTGAATTCATTAGAAGTAGGTTTTAGTAAACACTTAGGGTACTAATTCAAACCCTGTAAGATGAAAATGAAGGATAGTTTATATTTGAAAATATATACTTGAGCATGCATATTGTGTTATCTTATTGGGTAACATAGAACCAAATGGCGCAAGGTAGGTATATGAGAGACAACTTTACTTTCCACGAAGATGTGACGCGACATCTTCCTTGACTTGATTATGTTCAAGCACATTTAGAGATCAAACCCATAATTTATTGAGAAATGGCTATCCAAACATGCAAACTCCTGTTGCGCTAAATGGCAAAAAAGCCCAATTCAAACCAAGAATTAAATGCAAGTATTTTGCTTAACTTAAGAATGCACTTGGGTGATCTTGGTACAATGGCCTTGTTATTTGAATTGATATGTCTTCTTAGATAACTTTGCAAATGATGGTTAGCATGGTAGAGGATATATTTTTATCCTATAATATATTGCAACTGTACCAAAGCTTTTTCTTATATTGCTATGTTGTTGGATGTTCTATCATGCATTAAAGAAAGGAAATATTTGTTCAAAATATATACCAAAGCTTCCAAAAGTAGCTTATCCGGCACATGAATGTTTGCTGGGCTGGGCCCAATCAGAGGAGAAGATAGCTGAGAAGAATGTGTGCCACACGTCCTTCTCCCGCACCACAAGACCCAGATTTAAACCAAGAGCTATTTGCAAAAAATAAATTAGGGAAAATAATTATTGGCAACTTGAGGCCTTTATTTTGTACCAACATGTTACAAACCGAACAAAAGAAATAGAAATATATATGGAAAATGGAAATATATATATGGTTAATGTGCATGCAACAAAAGAGTTTTTTTCTAAGAACAAAAGACTTGACATGGAGAAAGCAACATTCACGAACACAATACAAAGGCATGCACCACGCCCAGTTTATCTGAATCCATAACAGTGCAGTAAAGGTACATTGTACGTCCGGTAACAAAACTAAAGCCACTCAATGTGCTTCCACCTTTTTTTATTCTCAACACCGGATTATTAAGATTAGTCCAGTTGTTTCCTCATAAACTCAGTATAAGATGCTCCCTTCATTCCACAATGTAGTGCACTCGTGCTTCCCGAGATCTAAGTTGAAGTATGTGAGATCATAGTTATAAATTTCTCCGGGGTAACACAATTACATGAAAGGGTGCACACAGTACCCAAAGCTATCACTACAAGTGTACAACTGAGCATGAAGGACTGTCGGACGGGCACATTTCTTCAGTATGTATAGAGTCTGTCTACCTACAATAGTTAAGCTGCAAAAAGGAAAATTACAAGATGACCAGACCAGAACAAGTGTTCCACTACTATAGAATTCAGTAGCTTCCACACAGTGAACGATGGAACTCAAAACATCAGTGCAAGATTTGCCAGCTGCAATTAACTTAAAAAACCAGAGCAATAGGTAATGCCAGCGCTTACTCCACTGCAGATTTTTCAGAGATCTAGCAAAAGGAAAACCTTCTTATTTTAGATTAAGGTGAAGATGACTCCTGCAGTTCCGACTGACTGTTATGAACTATTCAAGACGTCAGCTTAGATATCTCAAAAATTGTAACGGCGATGAAGCAACAAACAGAACGGAGATGCAGCAACGCACAAGATCATACAACCTGTAAAATACAGAAATGAACTGGTCAGAACACAATCACGGCATGCAACAATGCAGATGCAAGCAAGAAACACTAAGGCATCATTTCTATAAAGTATCATATCCTCACAATTACTGTAACTTGCAACAAACTTGTAGAGTAGTTCTTTTAACAAGAACAAGTTGTGAACGCGAACCATAGGTCTATCCTCACATTTGCGCATCTCATTTTGCATTTGTGATTCTGCATCGACCACCAAGGTAACATAAAAAGGTATGCAAACCAGGATAAACTAAAGCATGCACCTGGAAAGGAAAATCAAATAAACAGAAATGGGCTAGTATACTTGTGGAGAGGTTAGACAGAAAGTCAGCAAGAACGCCCAAATCTGGCCGAGAACGCCGGCCCCTACGCACAGTTCAGATCTGGGCAGCCACAGGATTCACACTGTACCACATAACCAAATGGCAAGCAGCAACGGGCGAGATCGTACAACCTGCGAAATTTAGAAAAGAACAGGTCAAAAGACAAGCACGGGATGAACGATGCAAATGCAAGCAAGAAACAATCGCGGCTCATAGCGGTTCAGAGAAGCAAAAGAACAGCCTATTTACCAAAGCTAGGAAGGAGGAGCACGCGACCCAAACATCAGGACAAACGAGGAAAACAACCTAAACCGTAGAACAAACGTTAGCACAGATGCATTTCACCGAACATCACGCGCGCATTTCATCAAACAACTTATAGGCAAGTAGAAGGGGCGCCCACTAACCAGAACCCGAAGGACAGAAAGACCCACGGCTCGACGCAGGCGACAACGGCAAGTCGAAAGATGCCCAACTACGTGAAATCAGTAGAGCGAAGCAAGAAGAGAGGTGTGGGGAAAACACAAGAAGAACAGCAGCACGAACCAACGGCGAAGAGAGGGCGCCCATAGAGCAAAGGAGGCCACCGCAACAGACCGCAGCAGAGGACAGTCGAAGGAAGCTAGGAGAGCCACGAGGAGAGGGTGCAGCGGGGCGGAGACAAGGAAGAAGGGCACTCAGCAGCCTGGGCATGGCAGACGCACGCGACGCGGCAGCGGGCCCACGGAGTGAGGCACGCACGTCCACCGTGCCCCGGCCGCGCGTCGGGCACAGCAGCATGGCACCAAGCAAGCCACACCCAAGACGACGGGGGCGGGTCACAGATCAGCGGGCCATCCCAGCATGGTGCCCACAGTCAGCAGCACGGCCGCAATACGCGGGCGGACGAGCAAATCCAACCGAGCCACCAACCCGAGCAGAGAAACCACCCACTCGAATTGAGGGCGCAGAGATGGGCGACGGGTCAAAGCGAACACAGGTAAAGAGATGATCCCCAATGACGAGTGGGGTCAAGGGAAGCGGGACCCAGGTGGCCGTGCCCGAGCGCCGATATAAACAGAGTAACACACGGCCCGAAGGAAAAGCAGCTTTCTACGCCCCACGACGCGACGCCCCACGATGGTGTCTGCTCCATACTGGAGACACGGTCAGCAGAATCACTACGTCACCCGAGCCAACCCAAACACGGGAGGCCGTGCGCACACAAGAAAACAACAATCACGTCACCGACTCGCGGGTCCAAGGAGATGGCAGGCCCACCTACAGCGGGTCAGTGGGAACCACATACGGTTGAATAGAGGGGCGACTGGAAACGGAGACAGCGCGCAGAGGCCACAACCCACGCTAGCCCGTGACGCTCGCGCACGCGGCGCTGGAGGATCGGATGCCCAACATCCGAAAAAGGCTCACCCAGCCAATCTGATGAGAGCCCCAGCCCACAGGTCATGGCCTACATGAACTCACCCTGCGGTCAAAAGTCATTCGCCATGTGTCATGTTTTGGACGTTCCTTCCGGATTTTATTTTTTTATTTTTCTGCACGCGTTTTCAGCTTTTTAAATGACTTTTTTTGGGTTTTTTGATGTTTTGATTTTATCCCGGTTTTCCTTAGTTCTTCGATCAAAAAAAATTCGGAAAAAATTTTTGCATGAAAAAAACGTGTTTTCTTTTTTTTCGCAAAAGTTGCGGTTTCTTTTCGCAAGAGGCACGGTTATGCTTTAGCGAGAGTCACGGCCGTACCTTTCGAAAACGAAAAAGAACACGTTTTCTGTTTTTTTTTCTTTCGCAAGAGTCACGGTTTTGCTTTTGCGAGAGTCACGGCCGTGCCTCTCGGAAAGGGAAAAACGAAACGCGTTTTCTGTTTTTTTTTCTTTCGCGAGAGTCACGGTTTTGCTTCCGCGAGAGGCACGGTTGTGCTTTCGTGAGTCACGGCCGTGCCTCTCGGAAACGAAAAAAAATGCGTTTTCTATTTTTTTCCTTCCACAAGAGTCACGGTTTTGCTTCCACAAGAGGCACGGATTTGATTTCACGAGAGGCACGGGCGTGCCTCTTTCGGAAAGGGAAAAAAACCGTGCTCCCGGTTCGGTTTTTTCGCCCGATTTTTTTCGTCCGGTTTTTTTCATGAAAAAAAGGTTCGTTAAAACCTATCAACATGGGATCTAGTTTTGAAGATCTCGACGTGAGGAATCCAATGATGAAAACGGTTCGAGATTTGGACGCATGGTTTAAAAGATAAAATGTTTTGAAAAAAGGGATCTACGAAAAAAGGGAAAACTCCCAGATTGCGACAAGTGGCGTGTTGTATGTGCGTCACTTGTCGCAATCTGGGAAAGTGGAGTGTTCTTTGCAACGAGTACTCCTTAATTAGTGATTTCGTGTTGTTTCACCAACATCCAACGGACGAAACTGAAGCAAATCGGAGGACAACCATGGAGACGAGTTGGCTAGCCTCATTATATGTTAAAATAATCATTTCTAGAAATCTCAATATGAACTACATATGAAGCAAAACGAGTAAAGCTACACTCTAAAATATGTCTATATACATCTGTATGTAGTTCGTATTGAAATCTTTAAAAAGACTTGTATTTAGAAACAAAGGGAGTACACTTCAACACCCTCCTCTCATGTGTGACTTCAACACCCCCCTCTCGTGTGTGACATGGAAAGTAAACACATGAATAGACTTAGATGTATAGCTCAAGAGGCCTATCCGTGGACACAAAGGGGGCAACCTCAATTTTTAGATCAACGCAACCAAAAGTCCAAACTGATGAAAATGGCTAAAGAATCCAAATATACACTTCAACATAGTGCTTTAGTGCAGTGATGGTGCGTCTATCCTTTATTTGATCGTACTAACTACATAGACGGTAACACAGCTGTGTGCCCCCCTCCCCCCTCTATCTATCATTTCACTAAGTCCAACGACTAGGGATGTAAATGACAAATAAAGTCCCGTTTAGTTAGTTTCACCTGGCTAGATAGTTCATCCCTTCCTCACTAAGTCCAACGACTAGGGATGTAAATGACGAAAAGTTCAAACTAATTGCAATTGCAAGGGCTAGAACAATCCATATATACTCCCTCCATTTCTAAATATAAGCCTTTCTAGAGATTTTTTTTTGAAGTGGCCATTTCTGGCTTCATTTCATTAAGCAGGAGAGAGCGTAAGAACAGTGGGTGATCAAGCAATCAAAATGGGCTGAAAAAGAAAAGATACAACGTCAGCTAAGCGGGCAAATAGCCCGCGGACTAGTCGCTATCTCTCATGGTACATCCCCAAAGGCGTGCTCGATGCATTTGGGTCCGGCGATCCGCCATTGCTCCATGTCCCGGCGACAAGCTTCGGTGATGTTGCTGACGCTCGAGGATTTCCCTCTAAAAGTGCATGCATTGCGCTCGATCCAGATGTGCCAGATGATCAAGGACAACATCGATCTGGTTCCCTTCTTGGCGCAAGGGGGTGCGGCATCGATGATCAGCTGAACCCGCTCAGTCGTGGATGCTCCCCCGCTCCAGCTATTGTGCCCTAGAGCACTGCATGAAGGAAATATGCCCTAGAGGCAATAATAATGTTATTATTTTATTTCCTTATATCATGATAAATGTTTATTATTCATGCTACAATTGTATTATCTGGAAACATAATACTTGTGTGAATACATAGACAAACTAAACGTCACTAGTATGCCTCTACTTGACTAGCTCGTTAATCAAAGATGGTTATGTTTCCTAACCATAGACATGTGTTGTCATTTGATTAACGGGATCACATTATTAGAAGAATGATGTGATTGACATGACCCATTCCATTAGCTTAGCACCCGATCGTTTAGTATGTTGCTATTGCTTTCTTCATGACTTATACATGTTCCTATGACTATGAGATTATGCAACTCCCGTTTGCCGGAGGAACACTTTGTGTGCTACCAAATGTCACAACGTAACTGGGTGATTATAAAGAAGCTCTATAGGTGTCTCCAAAGGTAAATGTTGGGTTGGCGTATTTCGAGATTAGGATTTGTCACTCCTATTGTCGGAGAGGTATCTCTGGGCCCTCTCGGTAATGCACATCACATAAGCCTTGCAAGCATTGCAACTAATGAGTTAGTTGCGAGATGATGTATTAAGAAATGAGTAAAGAGACTTGCTGGTAATGAGATTGAACTAGGTATTGAGATACCGATGATCGAATCTCGGGCAAGTAACATACCGATGACAAAGGGAACAACGTATGTTGTTATGCGGTCTGACCGATAAAGATCTTCGTAGAATATGTGGGAGCCAATATGAACATCCAGGTTCCGCTATTGGTTATTGACCGGAGACATGTCTCGGTCATGTCTACATTGTTCTCGAACCCGTAAGGTCCGCATGCTTAAGGTTTCGATGACAGTTATATTATGAGTTTATGAGTTTTGATGTACCGAAGTTAGTTCAGAGTCCCGGATGTGATTACGGACATGACGAGGAGTCTCGAAATGGTCGAGACATAAAGATTGATATATTGGACGGCTATATTCGGATACCGGAAGTGTTCCGGATGATTTCGGAGAAAACTGGAGTGCCGGAGGGTTACCAGAACCCCCCCGAGAGAAGTAATGGGCCTTATGGGCCCTAGTGGAGAGAGAGGGGCGGCCAGGGTGGGCCGCGCCCCCCCCTCCCCCTCTGGTCCGAATTGGACTAGTAGAGGGGGGGCGGCGCACCGCTTTCCTTCTCCCTCTCCCCCTTCCTTTCCCCCTCCTAGTAGGAGTAGGAAAGAGGGGAGTCCTACTCCTACTAGGAGGAGGACTCCTCCTCCTTGGCGCGCCCTAGGGCCGGCCGGCCTCCTCCCCTTGCTCCTTTATATACGGGGGCAGGGGGCACCCCTAGACACACAAGTTGATCCACGTGATCGTTTTCTTAGCCGTGTGCGGTGCCCCCTTCCACCATACTCCTCGATAATATTGTAGCGGTGCTTAGGCGAAGCCCTGCGACGGTAGAACATCAAGATCGTCACCACGCTGTCGTGCTGACGGAACTCTTCCCCGACACTTTGCTGGATTGGAGTCCGGGGATCGTCATCGAGCTGAACGTGTGCTAAAACTCGGAGGTGCCGTAGTTTCGGTGCTTGATCGGTCGGGCCGTGAAGACGTATGACTACATCAACCGCGTTGTCATAACGCTTCCGCTGTCGGTCTACGAGGGTACGTAGATCACACTCTCCCCTATCGTTGCTATGCATCACCATGATCTTGCGTGTGCGTAGGAATTTTTTTGAAATTACTACATTCCCCAACAGTGGCATCAGAGCCAGGTTTTATGTGTTGATGTTATATGGACGAGTAGAACACAAGTGAGTTGTGGGCGATATAAGTCATACTGCTTACCAGCATGTCATACTTTGGTTCGGCGATATTGTTGGATGAAGCGGCCCGGACCGACATTACGCGTACGCTTACGCGAGACTGGTTCTACCGACGTGCTTTGCACACAGGTGGCTGGCAGGTGTCAGTTTCTCCAACTTTAGTTGAACCGAGTGTGGCTACGCCCGGTCCTTGCGAAGGTTAAAACAACACCAACTTGAAAAACTATCATTGTGGTTTTGATGCGTAGGTAAGATTGGTTCTTGCTAAGCCCGTAGCAGCCACGTAAAACTTGCAACAACAAAGTAGAAGACGTCTAACTTGTTTTGCAGGGCATGTTGTGATGTGATATGGTCAAGACGTGATGAGATATAAGTTGTTGTATGAGATGATCATGTTTTGTTGAAGTTGTCGGCAACTGGCAAAATCCTTATGGTTGTCTCTCTATTGCATAAGATGCAAGCACCAAATAATTGCTTTACTTTATCGCTATGCGATAGCAATAGTTGCAAGAGCAATTTGTTGGCGAGATGACCATGTAACGACACATTGATATAGATCAAGATGATGGAGATCATGGTGTCATGCCGGTGACGATAGAGATCATGACAGTACTATGGAGATGGAGATCAAAGGCGCAAGATGATCATGGCCATATCATGCCACATATTTTGATTGCATATGATGTTTATCTTTATACATCTTATTTTGCTTAGTTCGACAGTAGCTTTATAAGATGATCTCTCACTAAATTTCAAGGTATAAGTGTTCTCCCTGAGTATGCACCGTTGCGAAAGTTCTTCGTGCTGAGACACCACGTGAAGATCGGGTGTGATAGGCTCTACGTTCAAATACAACGGGTGCAAAATAGTTGCACACACGGAATACTCAGGTTAAACTTGACGAGCCTAGCATATACAGATATGGCCTCGGAACACGGAGACTGAAAGGTCGAGCGTGAATCATATAGTAGATATGATCAACATAGTGATGTTCACCATTGAAACTACTCCATCTCACGTGATGATCGGACATGGTTTAGTTGATTTGGATCACGTAATCACTTAGATGATTAGAGGGATGTCTATCTAAGTGAGAGTTCTTAAGTAATATGATTAATTGAACTTAAATTTATCATGAACTTAGTCCTGATAGTATTTTGCAAATTATGTTGTAGATCAATAGCTCGCGTTGTTGCTTCCCTATGTTTATTTTGATATGTTCCTAGAGAAAAAATATGTTGAAAGATGTTAGTAGCAATGATGCGGATTGGATCCGTGATCTGAGGTTTATCCTCATTGCTGCACAGAAGAATTATGTCCTTGATGCACCGCTAGGTGACAGACCTATTGCACGAACAGATGCAGACGTTATGAACGTTTGGCTAGCTCAATATGATGACTACTTGATAGTTTAGTGCACCATGCTTAACGGCTTAGAATCGGGACTTCAAAGACATTTTGAACTTCATGGACCATATGAGATGTTCCAGGAGTTGAACTTAATATTTCAAGCAAATACCCGAGTTGAGAGATATGAAGTCTCCAACAAGTTCTATAGCTAAAAGATGGAGGAGAATCGCTCAACTAGTGAGCATGTGCTCAGATTGTCTGGGTACTACAATCGCTTGAATCAAGTGGGAGTTAATCTTCCAGATAAAATAGTGATTGACAGAATTCTCTAGTCACCATCACCAAGTTAGTAGAACTTCGTGATGAACTATAATATGCAAGGGATAACGGAAACGATTCCCAAGCTCTTCATGATGCTAAAATCGACGAAGGTAGAAATCAAGAAAAACATCAAGTGTTGATGGTAGACAAGACCACTAGTTTCAAGAAAAGGGCAAAAGGAAGAAGGGGAACTTCAAGAAGAACGGCAAGCAAGTTGCTGCTCAAGTGAAGAAGCCCAAGTCTAGTCCTAAGCCTGAGACTAAGTGCTTCTACTGCAAAGGGACTGGTCACTAGAAGCGGAACTACCCCAAGTGATTGGCGGATAAGAAGGATGGCAAAGTGAACATAAGTATATTTGATATACATGTTATTGATGTGTGCTTTACTAGTGTTTATAGCAACCCCTCAGTATTTGATACTAGTTCAGTTGCTAAGATTAGTAACTCGAAACGGGAGTTGCAGAATAAACAGAGACTAGTTAAGGGTGAGGTGACGATGTGTGTTGGAAGTAGTTCCAAGATTGATATGATCATCATCGCACACTCCCTATACTTTTGGGATTAGTGTTGAACCTAAATAAGTGTTATTTGGTGTTTGCGTTGAGCATGAATATGATTTGATCATGTTTATTGCAATACGGTTATTCATTTAAGTAAGAGAATAAATTGTTGTTCTGTTTACATGAATAGAACCTTATATGGTTACACACCCAATGAATGGTTCATTGGATCTCAATCGTAGTGGTACACATATTCATAATATTGAAGCCAAAAGATGCAAAGTTAATAATGATAGTGCAACTTATTTGTGGCACTGCCGTTTAGGTCATATTGGTGTAAAGCGCATGAAGAAAATCCATGCTGATGGGCTTTTGGAATCACTTGATTATGAATCAGTTGATGCTTGCGAACCATGCCTCATGGGCAAGATGACTAATACTCCGTTCTCCGGAACAATGGAGTGAGCAATAGATTTGTTGGAAATCATACATATTGATGTATGTGGTCCGATGAATATTGAGGCTCATGGCAGGTATTATTATTTTCTGATCTTCACAGATGATTTGAGCAGATATGAGTATATCTACTTGATGAAACACAAGTCTGAAACATTTGAAAAGTTCAAAGAATTTCAGAGTGAAGTGGAGAATCATCGTAACAAAAATAAAAGTTTCTACGATATGATCGCAGAAGTAAAATATTTGAGTTACGAGTTTGGCCTTCAATTAAAACAATGTGGAATAGTTTCACAAACTCATGCCACCTGGAACACCACAACATAATGGTGTGTCCGAACGTCATAACCGTACTTTATTTGATATAGTGCAATCTATGATGTCTCTTACCGATTTACCACTATCGTTTTGGGGGTATGCATTAGAGACAGCTACATTCACGTTAAAAAGGGCACCATCTAAATCCGTTGAGACAACACCGTATGAACTGTGTTTGGCAAGAAACCAAAGTTGTCGTTTCTTAAAGTTTGGGGTTGTGATGCTTATATGAAAAAGTTTCATCCTGATAAGCTCAAACCCAAATCGGAGAAATATGTCTTCATAGGATACCTAAAGGAGACTGTTGGGTACACCTTCTATCACAGATCCGAAGGCAAGACATTCATTGCTAAGAATGGATCCTTTCTAGAGAAGGAGTTTCTCTCGAAAGAAGTGAGTGGGAGGAAGGTAGAACTTGATGAGGTAACTGTACCTGCTCCCTTATTGGAAAGTAGTTCATCACAGAAACTGGTTCATGTGACACCTACACCAATTAGTGAGGAAGCTAATGATATTGATCATGAAACTTCAGATCAAGTTACTACTGAACCTCGTAGGTCAACTAGAGTAAGATCCTCACCAGTGTGGTACGGCAATCCTATTCTGGAAGTCATGCTACTAGATCATGATGAACCTACGAACTATGGATAAGCGATGGTGAGCCCAGATTCCGCAAAATGGCTTGAAGCCATGAAATCTGAGATGGGATCCATGTATGAGAACAAAGTATGGACTTTGGTTGACTTGCCCGATGATCGGCAAGCCATTGAGATTAAATGGATCTTCAAGAGGAAGACGGACGCTGATAGTAGTGTTACTATCTACAAAGCTAGACTTGTCGAAAAAGGTTTTTGACAAAGTTCAAGGTGTTGACTACGATGAGATTTTCTCACTCGTATCGATGCTTAAAGTCTGTCCGAATCATGTTAGCAATTGCCGCATTTTATGAAATCTGGCAAATGGATAACAAAACTGCAATCCTTAATGGATTTCTTAAAGAAGAGTTGTATATGATGCAACCAGAAGGTTTTGTCAATCCTAAAGGTGTTAACAAAATGTGCAAGCTCCAGCGATCCATCTATGGACTAGTACAAGCATCTCGGAGTTGGAATATACGCTTTGATGAGTTGATTAAAGCATATAGTTTTATACAGACTTGCGGTGAAGCCTGTATTTACAAGAAAGTGAGTGGGAGCACTACAGCATTTCTGATAAGTATATGTGAGTGACATATTGTTGATCGGAAATAATGTAGAATTATTCTGTAAAGCATAAAGAAGTGTTTGAAAGGAGTTTTTCAAAGAAAGACCTTGGTGAAGCTGCTTACATATAGAGCATCAAGATCTATAGAGATAGATCAAGACGCTTGATAAGTTTTTGCCTGTGTTACAAGGTGTGAAACTGAGTAAGACTCAAAACCCGACCACGGCAGAAGATAGAAAGAGAATGAAAGTCATTCCCTATGCCTCAGCCATAGGTTCTATAAAGTATGCCATGCTATGTACCAGATCTATTGTATACCCTACACTGATTTTGGCAAGGGAGTACAATAATGATCTAGGAGTAGATCACTGGACATCGGTCAAAATTATCCTTAGTGGAATAAGGATATGTTTCTCGATTATGGAGGTGACAAAAGGTTTGTCGTAAAAGGATTACGTCGATACAAGTTTTTGGCACTGATCCGGATGACTCTAAGTCTTCATCTGGATACATATTGAAAGTGGGAGCAATTAGCTAAAGTAGCTCCGTGCAGAGCATTGTAGACATAGAAATTTGCAAAATACACACGGATCTGAATTTTGGCAGACTCGTTGACTAAGCTTCTCTCACAAGCAAAACATGATCACACCTTAGTACTCTTTGAGTGTTAATCACATATAGATGTGAACTAGATTACTGACTCTAGTAAACCCTTTGAGTGTTGATCACATGACGATGTGAACTATGGGTGTTAATCACATGGTGATGTGAACTATTGATGTTAAATCACATGGCGATGTGATCTAGATTATTGACTCTAGTGCAAGTGGGAGACTGAAGGAAATATGCCCTAGAGGCAATAATAATGTTATTATTTTATTTCCTTATATCATGATAAATGTTTATTATTCATGCTAGAATTGTATTATCCGGAAACATAATACTTGTGTGAATACGTAGACAAACTAAACGTCACTAGTATGCCTCTACTTGACTAGCTCGTTAATCAAAGATGGTTATGTTTCCTAACCATAGACATGTGTTGTCATTTGATTAACGGGATCGCATTATTAGAAGAATGATGTGATTGACATGACCCATTCCATTAGCTTAGCACCCGATCGTTTAGTATGTTGCTATTGCTTTCTTCATGACTTATACATGTTCCTATGACTATGAGATTATGCAACTCCCGTTTGCCGGAGGAACACTTTGTGTGCTACCAAACGTCACAACGTAACTGGGTGATTATAAAGGAGCTCTACAGGTGTCTCCAAAGGTAAATGTTGGGTTGGCGTATTTCGAGATTAGGATTTGTCACTCCTATTGTCGGAGAGGTATCTCTGGGCCCTCTCGGTAATGCACATCACATAAGCCTTGCAAGCATTGCAACTAATGAGTTAGTTGCGAGATGATGTATTACGAAACGAGTAAAGAGACTTGCCGGTAATGAGATGTTGTTATGCGGTCTGACCGATAAAGATCTTCATAGAATATGTGGGAGCCAATATGAGCATCCAGGTTCCGCTATTGGTTATTGACCGGAGACATGTCTCGGTCATGTCTACATTGTTCTCGAACCCGTAGGGTCCGCACGCTTAAGGTTTCGATGACAGCTATATTATGAGTTTATGAGTTTTGATGTACCGAAGTTAGTTCGGAGTCCCGTATGTGATCACGGACATGACGAGGAGTCTCGAAATGGTCGAGACATAAAGATTGATATATTGGACGGCTATATTCGGACACCGGAAGTGTTCCAGATGATTTCGGAGAAAACCGGAGTGCTGGAGGGTTACCAGAACCCCCCCGGGAGAAGTAATGGGCCTTATGGGCCCTAGTGGAGAGAGAGAGGGGCGGCCAGGCTGGGCCGCGCGCCCCCTCCCCCTCTGGTCCGAATTGGACTAGGAGAGGGGGGGCGGCGCACCGCTTTCCTTCTCCCTCTCCCCCTTCCTTTCCCCCTCCTAGTAGGAGTAGGAAAGAGGGGAGTCCTACTCCTACTAGGAGGAGGACTCCTCCTCCTTGGCGCGCCCTAGGGCCGGCCGGCCTCCTCCCCTTGCTCCTTTATATACGGGGCAGGGGGCACCCCTAGACACACAAGTTGATCCACGTGATCGTTTTCTTAGCCGTGTGCGGTGCCCCCTTCCACCATACTCCTCGATAATATTGTAGCGGTGCTTAGGCGAAGCCCTGCGACGGTAGAACATCAAGATCGTCACCACGCCGTCGTGCTGACGGAACTCTTCCCCGACACTTTGCTGGATCGGAGTCCGGGGATCGTCATCGAGCTGAACGTGTGCTAAAACTTGGAGGTGCCGTAGTTTCGGTGCTTGATCGGTCAGGCCGTGAAGACGTATGACTACATCAACCGCATTGTCATAACGCTTCCGTTGTCGGTCTACGAGGGTACGTAGATCACACTCTCCCCTATCGTTGCTATGCATCACCATGATCTTGCGTGTGCGTAGGAATTTTTTTGAAATTACTACGTTCCCCAACACTGCAACCCATCCATGTAGCCACCGTGTTCCAGACCTGGATGGTGAACGTGCATTCCCAGAATAGGTGCGATGATGTATCGAGGTGTCACACACAGAGCTGACAAAAGTAGTGGTTTTCCCATCCGTGCCGCTAAAGTCTGTTGCTGCACCATAGACGGGCCAAGTGTAACAACCAGAGAAGCATTTTCATATTACCCGGCACCCATGCCTTCCATATCGAAGTGTTGAAATTGAGCGCTGGGATGTCTTCGAATTGCACGTCATATGCCGAGCGCGCTGACTATAGACCGGAGCTGCATGGTGTCCATCTGATCGTGTTCGCCCTTCCCCTGTCAAGAGTGATCCCAGTGCCTCGGAGTTGTCTGGCCAGTTGCAGCACCTTGTGGATGATGCTGGCGAAGTTGCCATGGCGAAGATCGAGTATCATCTATCCTGGTGCAATGCGTCCCGGACTGTTCGGCATTTTCAGATGGATTGAGCAAAAACCTCCGAGTATGCTGCACGAAGCGGTCTGCCGCCGAGCTAGTTGGAGGACCAAAAAGACGCCGTAGCGCCGTCACCGATGGTGACCACCGTGCAGG
Source organism: Triticum urartu (assembly GCF_003073215.2). Lineage (NCBI taxonomy): Eukaryota > Viridiplantae > Streptophyta > Magnoliopsida > Poales > Poaceae > Triticum > Triticum urartu. The sequence goes on from NC_053026.1 coordinate 84,732,862, forward strand.
CTGCGAACAGGGCTTGATCATCATCGTTGCAGGGGGTGCCCGAGCCAACCCAGGGGTGGTTCGGCTGTGTCCAGGCAAGCCATAGCCAGTGAAGCCGCAGCGCGCGACCAAATGCCGACAAATCATGAATGCCCAGACCGCCAGCGCGCTCCGGCCTAGTGACCGCCTGCCAGCCCACCTTGCATTTCCTTCTAGAGATCTCGTCATCATACGCCCAGAGGAATCGTCGCTGGACCTTATCGACGTCCGTGAAAAACTTCTTCGGAGCCCGCAGGAAAGTGAGGGCGAACGTGGGCATGGCCGAGAGCACGCACCTCACGAGTACACGCCTGCCTGCGATTGGCATCAGCCTACCCTTCCAGCCCGTGAACCGTGCTCGAATCCTATCTAAGATGAATTGTAGATGCACTAGTGTAAACATGCCGGTGGTGATCGGGAGACCTAGGTATCTAATGGGTAGAGCCGCCATGGTTCCTCCAAAGTTTTGCAGCACAGCTATGAGATCAATTCTGTCGCAGGCGATCGGAACAACCGAAGATTTTGCCTGGTTCACCTTGAGGCCAGTGGCCTCGCCGAAGTAGTGCAGGATGCGGAGGAGCTCGTCTATCTCATGCCGCACCGGGTTGATGAAGATTACAGCGTCGTCGGCGTACAGGCTGGTGCGCATTCGAGCGGCCCTTCCGGGGATGGGTTGGAGGAGGCCATCTCTAGTGGCAGCCTCGAGCAGGTGGTGGAGCGGGTCGATGCAGAGGATGAACAGCAAGGGCGACAGCTGGTCGCCCTAACAGAGGCCGCGGAGGTGCACAATCCTGTCCCCTGGGATACCATTTAGTAGGCAGGATGACGAGGAGGTTGCAAGGAGCAGGGCGATCCAATCCCTCCATCTTGGCGGGAAATCCATTTTCTGCAGTAGCTCGAAGATGTATTCCTAGGAAATGCTGTCGTACGCTTTCGCAATATCTAACTTGAGGAGTAAAGCAGGGGTCTTGCGGCGGTGCAAGGCACGAACTCTGTTTTGGACGAAAAGGAAACTGTCGTGTATGCACTTGGATCTCTGAAAAGCAGACTGCGTGGGGGAGATGATCGCACTGATGACGGTCACCATTCGCATTGAGAGCACCTTGGTAATGAGCTTGGTGATGGAGTGTATGAGGCTGATCGGGCGAAAAATCTCCCATGCAGGTGGCACCATCCTTTTTTGGTAGAAGAGCGATCATGGTAGAATTTAGGTCTGAGAAATTGCCCTCGGCAAGTCTGTAGAAATGGTTGAAGACTGCCATGACGTCAGATTTGAGTGTGCCCCAGCATGCTCTGAAAAATGGCGCCAGAGAAGCCGTCCGGCCCTGCGGCCTTGTCGGACGGCGAGGCAGTTACAACAACCCAGACCTCGTCTTCAAAGAAGGGGTTGTCGAGGCCTGCATTCTGAACAGATGGCAGCTCGATCGCCTCCCAGTTGGTGGAGCATCCGCAGCTCTGCTTGGTCCCCAGCAACCTGACGAAATGCTCATGAGTAACAACATCTTTGTCTTTGTGAGCGGTAGCCGTTCCTGATTCAGAGTGCAGAGAGTGGATGAATTTTTTCCTTCTGCGAGAGTTGATCTTGGCCTGGAAAAGGCGGTCTTGGCATCCCCAGCCTTGAGCCATGTGATCCGTGAAGCCTGTCGCTGTCTATTTCAATATGAACTACATACGAAGCAAAATGAGTAAATCTACACTCTAAAATATGTCTATATACATCTGTATGTAGTTCGTATTGAAATCTTTAAAAAGACTTGTATTTAGAAACAGAGGGAGTACAATTCAACACCCTCCTCTCATGTGTGACTTCAACACCCCCTCTCGTGTGTGACATGGAAAGTAAACACATGAATAGACTTAGATGTATAGCTCAAGAGTCATATCCGTGGACACAGAGGGGGCAACCTCAATTTTTAGATCAACGCAACCAAAAGTCCAAACTGATGAAAATGGCTAAAGAATCCAAATATACACTTCAACACAGTGCTTCAGTGCAGTTATGGTGCGTCTATCCTTTATTTGATCGTACTAGCTACATAGACGGTAACACATCTGTGTGCCCCCTCCCCCCTCTATCTCTCATTTCACTAAGTCCAACGACTAGGGATGTAAATGACAAATAAAGTCCCGTTTAGTTAGTTTTACCTGGCTAGATAGTTCATCGCCCCCCCTCCCCCAAAAAACATATTGAACTGTTAGACCATAAGTGGGCTTAAACAGGACCCGGTTTCATCCCTACTGACAACCTTCTTCTTCATGTGTCCCATGAAGAATGGTTAACATCTACACAGGACTCTCCTGGTAGTGAGTTCTACACCATTGCTTCGGTACTGTAGTCCGATTGAACTGTAGTCTCTCTGCCTCCAGCCCTGTTAGTAAGCAGTGCAGTTTACACTCAGAAAAACAAAGTTACTGATAAACTTAGTGTTTAGGCTACAAAGCAAACTGATACGTCTCCAACGTATCTATAATTTTTGATTGTTCCATGCTATATTATATCCTGTTTTGGACATTATTGGACTTTATTATACACTTTTATATTATTTTTGGGACTAACCTATTAACCGGAGGCCCAGCCTAGAATTGCTATTTTTTTTCCTATTTTAGGGTTTCACAGAAAAAGAATATCAAACGGAGTCCAAACGGAATGAAACCTTCAGGAACGTGATTTTCGGAACGAACATGATCCAGAGGACTTGGACCCTACATCAAGCAACCAACCAGGAAGGTACGAGGTAGGGGGGCGCGCCAGCCCCCCAGGCACCCTCCACCCTCGTGGGGCCCACGTTACTCCATTGACGTACTCCTTCCTCCTATATATACCTACGTACCCACAAACTACCAGATACGGAGCCAAAACCCTAATTCCACCACCGTAACTTTCTGTATCCACGAGATCCCATCTTGGGGCCTTTTCCGGAGCTCCCCCGGAGGGGGTATCTATCACGGAGGGCTTCTACATCAACACCATAGCCCCTCCGATGAAGTGTGAGTAGTTTACTTCAGACCTACGGGTCCATAGTTGTTAGCTAGATGGCTTCTTCTCTCTTTTTGGATCTCAATACAGAGTTCTGCCCCTCTCTTGTGGAGATCTATTCGATGTAATCTTCTTTTTGCGGTGTGTTTGTTGAGACCGATGAATTGTGGGTTTATGATCAAGTTTATCTATGAACAATATTTGAATCTTCTTGTAACACCCACGATGTGGCTATATCTCCCACGTGTCGGAGCACGACTTAGAGGCATAACCGCATTGTAGGCATGTCGCAAGAGGGGTAATATTTACACATCCCATGTACTGAATAAGAAAGGGATAAAGAGTTGGCTTACAATCGCCACTTCACATAATACATGAATAAAGCATTACATCATTCAGATACAATCAAGGTCCGACTACGAAACCAAAATAAAAGAAGACTACCCCTAATGCTAGATCCCCGATCGCCCCAACTGGGCTCCACTACTGATCAACTAAAACGAAACAGCACGATGAACAAGATCTTCATCGAGCTCCTCCTTGAGCTCGGTTGCGTCACCTGCACGGTATTATCGGCACCTGCAACTGGTTTTGGAAGTAATCTGTGAGTCACGGGGACTTAGCAATCTCACACCCTCGCGATCAAGACTATTTAAGCTTATGGGTAGGTAAAAGGTATGAGGTGGAGCTGCAGCAAGCACTAGCATATATGGTGGCTAACATACACAAATCAGAGCGAGAAGAGAAGGCAAAGCACAGTCGTGAACTAGAAGTGATCAAGAAGTGATCCTGAAACTACTTACGAACAAACATAACTCCAACACCGTGTTCACTTCCCGGACTCCGTCGGAAAGAGACCATCACGGCTACACACGCGGTTGATGCATTTTAATTAGGTTAAGTGTCAAGTTTTCTACAACCGGACATTAACAAATTCCCATCTGCCCATAACCGCGGGCACGACTTTCAAAAGTTCAAAACCCTGTAGGGGCGTCCCAACTTAGCCCATCACAAGCTCTCACGGTCAACGAAGGATATTCCTTCTCCCAGGAAGACCCGATCAGACTCACAATCCCAGTTACAAGACATTTTGACAATAGTAAAACAAGACCAGCAAAGCCGCCCGATGCGCCGACATCCTGATAGGAGCTGCACATATCTTGTTCTCAGGGCAACACCGGATGAGCAATCTGTACAACTAAAACCAGCCCTCAAGTTTCCCCGAGGTGGCGCTGCAAGGGGCTCTAGTTCGGACCAACACTTAGAGAAGCACTGGCCCGGGGGGGGTTAAAATAAAGATGACCCTTGAGTCTGCAGAACCCAAGGGAAGGTGATAGGTTGTTAGTGCAAATGGTAAAACCAAGGTTGTGCCTTGCTGGAGGAGTTTTATTCAAGGCGAACTGTCAAGGGGTTCCCATTATAACCCAACCGTGTAAGGAATGCAAAATCAAGGAACATAACACCGGTTATGACGGAAACTAGGGCGGCAAGAGTGGAACAAAACACCAGGCATAAGGCCGAGCCTTCCACCCTTTACCAAGTATATAGATGCATTAATTAAATAAGAGATATTGTGATATCCCAACAAAAACATGTTCCAACAAGGAACAAACTTCATCTTCACCTGCAACTAACAACGCTATAAGGGGCTGAGCAAAGCGGTAACATAGCCAAACAACGGTTTGCTAGGACAGTGGGTTAGAGACTTTACAGCAATGGGAGATGATATAGCAAGTGGTAGGTATCACGGCATAGCAATAGAGAGACTAGCAAGCAAAGATAGAAGTGATTTCAAGGGGAGGGTAGCATCTTGCCTGCAAAGTTCTCCAAGAAGACGAAAGCTTGATCCTCGTAAACGTACTCAACGGGTACCTCGAACACGAACTCATCTCCCGACTCTACCCAAAGCAAGAACACAAGCAAAGAAACGACAATCAACCACGGTGCAATGCGCAAGCAACATGATGCAAACATGGCATGATATGCGGGATGCGATATGTATGCATATGCATGTTCCGGAAGGAAAAGATTGAACAGGCCTCAACTTGGCAAACCAAGTGCGCGCTGGAAAGATGAGTTGATTTTGGTCGAAATCGATATAAAGATCACTGGAATCGGATGCACGGTTTGGAAGGCAAGCAAAACAATAATGGCACAAATCTGCGATTAACAGCACGATAGCCATCTAAAATGCAACAAGAAACTAAGCTACTGCACTCTAACATAACAACAAGGCACATGGCAATGATCCACTCAATAAGCTTGACAAAAGATGAACACTGAGCTACGGCTAAATCACACAATAGCAGGCTCAAACAATCATGGCAAAAGTGCAAAAGATATCAGGTTCACAGACTTAGTGAAAATAACATGTCAGGAATTAACATCAGGAAGCAATGTTTAGAGCAAGATAACAACATGCTATAGGAACATATCATGGCAAAGCAAGGCATGGCATGAAGCTACTCAAAGCATATAACAAAAATCCCTTACTGACCATAAGCCAAAAGGGATAAGAGAATACAATGGCAACCATGTAAACATAGCAAGTTTCGTTAACAGATTCAGACTTAGCAGAAAACTGGAACATGGCAAAAACAGAATTACATAGGCATGTTTGCGAGCTCGATGCACTCACCACAAGGCATTGCATGACAAACTAAGCATACACCCAGCAAGAAGACATGATAAATAAGCTAACCATGGCAAGAACACTCTCATAGCATGCATGGATCAACTACAAGAACCTCGGTAAAATTGATTAACATGTAAACAATCTGCCAGGAACATTTTATAGAAAAAGTAGAGCAAGATTGAGTCATGCTAGGGTACTCCATAATGGCAAACAAATACATGGATGGATAGAGCATAACAATATCTCAAAATCATCCTTACTGAACATGCTCAAAAGAGGCATGGATCACTCTGCAGCAACATGAATACATGGCATAAAAATAACATCAGGGAAAAGACAGTGAAATTCTAAGTCCCTGAAATCAGCAACATCACGAGAGCTACTTTGCATGCTTGTGCTAGTCACCACAAAGATCACAAAAATACATGGCATACACCCATGTAAAGATGGCATGGCATAGCCCAAAACACATGTAGGACTCAAGTTCATAGGAGGCACACATTAAACATGGCAAAAATGACAAATGCTCAAGATTTGCTAAGAATCAGCACCTAACATTACATAGCACTCTTGCAACAGCATTTAGGGCATCAAGATGAACTCAAATGAAAATGGTGCAATGGAATGAAATGAAGGGGACAACCAGACGAACAATTTGATATCTCATGCACGCAAAACGTAGCATCACACAGGAAGTTATGGCATGATGAACATGGGCACATGAATCTGGAAACTTCGGGGATTCGGCCGATATTCAGACTTAGCAGAAAAGTCAAGATTCCCCGGTCAAGATTCGGGGAAACGGGGCACATAGCAAGTTTCGTTAACAGATTCAGACTTAGCAGAAAAGTCAACGCGGGATCGAGCGGAGCGGGACGGCGCGGTGCGGGACGGATCCGGCCGTTTGGTCGGAGGGATGGGTGGATCTCATCCATCTTCTCCGGATCTGACCGGAGAGGAGCTCCGGCGAGGCGAAACTCCGGCGAGGTGAAAATCCGGTGAGGGCGGGCATAGCGGCGCTGGAGATGGTGATTTGAGGACGAGGCAGTACACACCGTGAGGACCGAGCCGGTTGCTGCGGCGGCGTGCCGGGCGGAAGACGCGGCGGGAGGCGAGCGTTCCGGCGCCATGGCGAGTTCCCCGAAAACTCCACGAGGGCGCGCCGCAGGAGCGCTTCTTGCCTCGCAGGCAGGCGGCGTGCCTCGGGCCCCGGTGAGGCCACAACCGGGCCTGGCGGGAGCCAGCGTATGGGCGAGTAGAGAGAAGCGGTGTGCGTTAATTCTGAGGTGGTGGCGAGATGGGTGCGGGCGTTCGCCATTTGAGGTTTGGCACGATCCTATTGGTGGATCAAAATCGTAGAGCGAGGTGGAGGGCGGACATGTCCGGCGTGGGATTGTCCGGCGGCGCAGTGAGGAAGAAGACTAGGGTTAGACTGCGCGAAATTTTCGGGGAGAGACATATTTATAGGTAGAGGGAGCTAGGAGAGTCCAAATGAGGTGCGGTTTTCGGGCCACGCGATCGTGATCGAACGACCGAGATGATGGAGGGGGTTTAGGTGGGTTTTGGGCCACTTTGGAGGGTGTTGGGCTGCAACACACACGAGGCCTTTACGGTTCCCGTTAACCGTTGGAGTATCAAACGAAGTCCAAATGGCACGAAACTTGACAGGCGGTCTACCGGTAGTAACCAAGGCCGCTTGGCAAGTCTCGGTCCAATCCGAGAATGTTTAACACCGCACAAAAAGAGGCAAAAGGGGACGCCGGAGGACATAGGAGCCCGGATTGCAAAACGGACAACGGGGAAAATGCTCGGATGCATGAGACGAACATGTATGCAAATGCGATGCACATGATGACATGATATGAAATGCATGACACGCAAACAAATGACAAGGCAAAACAGCGAATAACTGGAAGACACCTGGCGCACGGTCTCGGGGCGTTACACTTCTCTGAATTCTTTATGTATGATGGTTTATATTTGCAAGTCTCTTCGAATTATCAGTTTGGTTTGGCCTACTAGATTGATCTTTCTTGCAATGGGAGAAGTGCTTAGCTTTGGGTTCAATCTTGCGGTGTCCTTTCCCAGTGACAGTAGGGGCAGCAAGGCACGTATTGTATTGTTGCCATCGAGGATAACAAGATGGGGTTTATATCATATTGCATGAGTTTATCCCTCTACATCATGTCATCTTGCTTAAACGTTACTCTGTTCTCTTGAACTTAATACTCTAGATGCATGCTGGATAGCGGTCGATGTGTGGAGTAATAGTAGTAGATGCAGGCAGGAGTCGGTCTACTTGTCTCGGACGTGATGCCTATATACATGATCATACCTAGATATTCTCATAACTATGCTCAATTCTGTCAATTGCTCAACAGTAATTTGTTCACCCACCGTAATACTTATGCTCTCGAGAGAAGCCTCTAGTGAAACCTATGGCCCCGGGTCTATTTTCCATCATATTAATCTTCCAATACTTAGTTATTTCCTTTGCCATTTATTTTACTTTCTCTTTATCATAAAAATACCAAAAATATTATCTTATCATATCTATCAGATCTCACTCTCGTAGGTGACCGTGAAGGGATTGACAACCCCTTTATCGCGTTGGTTGCGAGGTTTATTTGTTTGTGTAGGTGCGAGGGACTCGTGCGTGGCCTCCTACTGGATTGATACCTTGGTTCTCAAAAACTGAGGGAAATACTTACGCTGCTCTGTTGCATCACCCTTTCCTCTTCAAGGGAAAACCAACACAGTGCTCAAGAGGTAGCAAATCTTATGCCGCTCCAATCCACGAGTCGACTACACTAGCTCCCTGATGGCTCCTTCATGTGGAGGATGCTCCGTTGCCCCCACTGTCGGTCAAGTGACAAGGTCCAACTGGATGCATACCATGACACCATGCTCGCCACAACAGTGACTGCCTCTGGAAACAACCACATCACGACGACCCTGTGCTACCATCGCAAGATTAGACTCCACGACAATGCTTCCAACAAAAGTAATGACGCCTCGGGCGACACATCATCACATACAAGCTATTTCATGAGACATGTCTGAAGGAAATATGCCCTAGAGGCAATAATAAAGTTATTATTCATTTCCTTATTTACATGATAAATGTTTATTATTCATGCTAGAATTGTATTAACCGGAAACATAATACATGTGTGAATACATAGACAAACATAGTGTCACTAGTATGCCTCTACTTGACTAGCTCGTTGAATCAAAGATGGTTAAGTTTCCTAACATAGACATGAGTTGTTCATTTGATTAACGGGATCACATCATTAGGAGAATGATGTGATTGACTTGACCCATTCGTTAGCTTAGCACTTGATCGTTTAGTATTTGCTATTGCTTTCTTCATGACTTATACATGTTCCTATGACTATGAGATTATGCAACTCCCGTTTACCGGAGGAACACTTTGTGTGCTACCAAACGTCACAACAATAACTGGGTGATTATAAAGGTGCTCTACAGGTGTCTCCGAAAGGTACTTGTTGGGTTGGCGTATTTCGAGATTAGGATTTGTCACTCCGATTGTCGGAGAGGTATCTCTGGGCCCACTCGGTAATGCACATCTCACATAAGCCTTGCAAGCATTGCAACTAATGAGTTAGTTGCGGATGATGTATTACGAACGAGTAAAGAGACTTGCCGGTAACGAGATTGAACTAGGTATTGAGATACCGACGATCGAATCTCGGGCAAGTAACATACCGATGACAAAGGGAACAACGTATGTTGTTATGCGGTCTGACCGATAAAGATCTTCGTAGAATATGTAGGAACTAATATGAGCATCCAGGTTCCGCTATTGGACATTGACCGGAGACGTGTCTCGGTCATGTCTACATAGTTCTCGAACCCGTAGGGTCCGCACGCTTAACGTTCGGTGACGATTTGTATTATGAGTTTATGTGTTTTGATGTACCGAAGGTAGTTCGGAGTCCCGGATGAGATCGGGGACATGACGAGGAGTCTCGAAATGGTCAAGACGTAAAGATCGATATATTGGACGACTATATTCGGACATCGAAAGGTTCCGAGTGATTCGGGTATTTTTCAGAGTACTGAGAGTTACGGGAATTCGCCGGGGAGTATATGGGCCTTATTGGGCTTTAGGGGAAAGAGAGAGGAGAGGCTGCGCCCCCCCAATGCTTAGTCCGAATTGGACTAGGGGAGGGGCGGTGCCCCCTCCTTCCTTCTCTTCTCTTTTCCCTTTCCTTCTCTCCTACTCCTACTACTTGGAAGGGCTCCTAGTTCTACTAGGAAAGGGGGAATCCTACTCCCGGTGGGAGTAGGACTCCCCTAGGGCGCGCTATAGAGAGGGCCGGCCCTTCCCCTCCTCCACTCCTTTATATACGCCGTCGTGCTGACGAAAACTCTCCTATGAGCTTTGCTAGATCGGAGCTCGCGGGACGTCATCCAGTTGAACATGTGCAGAACTCGGAGGTGTCGTGCGTTCGGTACTTGGATCGGTCGGATTCGTGAAGACGTACGACTACATCAACCGCGTTGTTATAACGCTTCCGCTTAACGGTCTACGAGGGTACGTGGACGACACTCTCCCCTCTCGTTGCTTTGCATCACCATGATCTTGCGTCTGCGTCGGATTTTTTAAAAATATTACTACGTTCCCCAACAGTGGCATCTGAGCCAGGTTTATGCGTAGATGTTATATGCACGAGTAGCACACAAGTAAGTTGTGCGCGATACAAGTCATACTGCTTACCAGCATGTCATACTTTGGTTCGGCGGTATTGTTGGATGAAGCGGCCCAGATCGACATTACGCATATGCTTACGCGAGACTGGTTCTATTGACATGCTTTGCACACAGGTGGCTGGCGGGTGTCAGTTTCTCCAACATTAGTTGAATCGAGTGTGGCTACGCCCGGTCCTTGTGAAGGTTAAAGAAACACATACTTGATGAAATATCGTTGTGGTTTTGATGCGTAGGTAAGAACGGTTCTTTCTCAGCCCGTAGCAGCCACGTAAAACTTGCAACAACAAAGTAGATGACGTCCAACTTGTTTTTGCAGGGCTTGTTGTGATGTGATATGGTCAAGACGTGATGAGATATAAGTTGTTGTATGAGATGATCATGTTTTGTTGAAGTTATCGGCAACTGGCAGAAGCCTTATGGTTGTCTCTTTATTGCATAAGATGCAAGTGCCATGTAATTGCTTTACTTTATCGCTATGCGGTAGCAATAGTTGCAAAAGCAATAGCTGGTGATACGACCATGTGACGACATGTTGATAAAATATCAAGATGATGGAGATCATGGTGTCATGCCGGTAACAATGGAGATCATGACAGTACTTTGGAGATGGAGATCAAAAGCACAAGATGATGATGGCCATATCATGCCACATATTTGGATTGCATGTGATGTTTATCTTTTATACATCTTATTTTTGCTTAGTTCGGCGGTAGCATTATAAGATGATCTCTCACTAAATTTCAAGGTAAAAGTGTTCTCCCTGAGTATGCACCATTGCCAAAGTTCATCTACAACGGGTGTAAGACAGTTTTACACACGCAGAAATACTCGGGTTAAACTTGACGAGCCTAGCATATGCAAATATGGCCTCGGAACATTGGAGACCGAAAGGTCGAGCGTGAATCATATAGTAGATATGATCAACATAGTGATGTTCACCATTGAAAACTACTCCATCTCATGTGATGATCGGACATGGTTTAGTTGATTTGGATCACATGATCATTTAGATGACTAGAGGGATATCTATCTAAGTGGGAGTTCTTAAGTAATATGATTAATTGAACTTTAATTTATCATGAACTTAGTCCTGATAGTATTTGCATAACTATGTTGTAGATCAATAGCTCGCGATGTTGCTTCCTGTTTATTTTGATATGTTCCTAGAGAAAAACTATGTTGAAAAATGTTAGTAACGATAATCCGGACTAGCTCTGTAATCTGAGGTTTATCCTCATTGCTGCACAGTAGAATTATGTCCTTGATGCATCGCTAGATGACAGACCGATGGTTATGGACTAACATCTGCATCAACAGACCGGCGGATTCAGCCTAAGGAAACGGGCTAAGTGGTCAACAGGTGGTGGTGGTGGTGGGTTGTTGTTGTTGTTCTGCTGGTTCTGGACTAACATCTGCATCAACTGATTCTGTTGCTGGATCAACTGAGTGAGCTCCGGTGGAAATCCATTGTCACGTCTCGGAGGCATCTGAGGGTTTAGAAAAGACGAGAATTGAGAGTAGAATGAGGTCTAAAGGGAAAACACTACCCATATGCACATGAGGCAAATGCACACAAAATCACTTCAATCAATCAAACAAGGGCTTACAAACGGTCTAACTATCGCAAAAGTGCTCGACTATAATGTTTACATGGGGGAATACTACTACTATCTGGTGGTCATCTAGAAATTGAACCGGTGGAAGACTCCATGATATCTGCTCCAGCTTCATCTTCAAAGTCGGGTTCACATGGATCCGAATCGGTGTTGTCGATGATGATGTAGTTGTCCGGACATGCGACGTACTCATCGTCCTCCTGGGATGCTAACTTGCTCTTGAGTTCTTCAATCTCCTGCTTAAGATCGCAATTGTGCCTTGCTAGAGCTACGATCTCGTCCATGTAGTCCTTGCGTGTAGACTTCAGTTCTCCTTCTAGCTCGATGATCCTTGCCTTCGCATTCTTCAACTCTACCATATCATTGCACATCTGGTTCTCGTGGCGTCGAATGTGCTGGTTTAACTCCTGGATGAAAGATGCAATGGATCTATCCTTCTTGGTGCTGACTTATGTTGGGGAACGTTGCAGAAAACAAAAATTTTCCTACGGTTTCACCAAGATCCATCTATGAGTTCATCTAGCAACGAGTCGGATGCATCTACATACCTTTGTAGATCGCGACGGAAGCGTTCAAAGAACGGTGATGATGTAGTCGAACACGACGTGATCCAAATCACCGATGACCAAGCGCCGAACGGACGGCACCTCCGCGTTCAACACACGTACGGGACGGGAGACGTCTCCTCCTTCTTGATCCAGCAAGGGGAGGAGGAGAGGTTGATGAAGATCCAGCAGCACGACGGCGTGGTGGTGGATGCAGGGCGTCACAGTAGCAGGGCTTCGCCTATACTACGAGGGAGAGACGTAACGGGGAGAGAGGGAGGCGCCAAGGCTCAGGTATGAAGTCCCTCCCTCTCCTCAACTATATATAGGGGTGCCAAGGGGGGGCGGCCCTAGTAGATGGATCTACTAGGGGGGGGGCGGCGGCCAAGGGTGGGGGGCTTGCCCCCCAAGCAAGGGGGCGCCCCCTTAGGGTTTCCCCCAACCCTAGCCGCATGGGCCCTTGGGGGTGGCGCCCCAGCCCACTTTGGGCTGGGTTCCCTCCCACTTCAGCCCATGGGGCCCCCCGGGATAGGTGGCCCCACCCGGTGGACCCCCGGGACCCTTCCGGTGGTCCCGGTACAATACCGGTGACCCCGAAACTTGTCCCGATGGCCGAAAGCACTTCCTATATATAATTCTTTACCTCCGGACCATTCCGGAACTCCTCGTGACGTCCGGGATCTCATCCGGGACTCCGAACAATATTCGGGTTACTGCATATTCATATCTTCACAACCCTAGCGTCACCGAACCTTAAGTGTGTAGACCCTACGGGTTCGGGAGACAAGCAGACATGACCGAGACGACTCTCCGGTCAATAACCAACAGCGGGATCTGGATACCCATGTTGGCTCCCACATGCTCCATGATGATCTCATCGGATGAACCACGATGTCGAGGATTCAATCAACCCCGTATGCAATTCCCTTTGTCAATCGATATGTTACTTGCCGAGATTCGATCGTCGGTATCCCAATACCTCGTTCAATCTCGTTACCGGCAAGTCACTTTACTCGTACCGTAATGCATGATCCCGTGACCAGACACTTGGTCACTTTGAGCTCATTATGATGATGCATTACCGAGTGGGCCCAGTGATACCTCTCCGTCATACGGAGTGACAAATCCCAGTCTTGATCCGTGTCAACCCAACAGACACTTTCGGAGATACCCGTAGTCTACCTTTATAGTCACCCAGTTACGTTGTGACGTTTGGTAGACCCAAAGCACTCCTACGGTATCCGGGAGTTACACGATCTCATGGTCTAAGGAAAAGATACTTTGACATTGGAAAACTCTAGCAAACGAACTATACGATCTTGTGCTATGTTTAGGATTGGGTCTTGTCCATCACATCATTCTCCTAATGATGTGATCTCGTTATCAATGACATCCAATGTCCATAGCCAGGAAACCATGACTATCTGTTGATCAACGAGCTAGTCAACTAGAGGCTTACTAGGGACATGTTGTTGTCTATTATTCACACATGTATTACGATTTCCGGATAACACAATTATAGCATGAATAAAGACAATTATCATGAACAAGGAAATATAATAATAATGCTTTCATTATTGCCTCTAGGGCATATTTCCAACAGTCTCCCACTTGCACTAGAGTCAATAATCTAGTTACATTGTGATGAATCGAACACCCATGGAATTCTGGTGTTGATCATGTTTTGCTCTAGGGAGAGGTTTAGTCAACGGATCCGCTACATTCAGGTCCGTATGTACTTTACAAATCTCTATGTCTCCATTTTGAACATTTTCACGAATGGAGTTGAAGCGACGCTTGATGTGCCTTGTCTTCTTGTGAAACCTGGGCTCCTTGGCAAGAGCAATAGCTCCAGTGTTGTCACAGAAGAGCTTGATCGGCCCCGACGCATTGGGTATGGCTCCTAGGTCGGTGATGAACTCCTTCACCCATATTGCTTCATGTGCTGCCTCCGAGGCTGCCATGTACTCCGCTTCACATGTAGATCCCGCCACGACGCTTTGCTTGCAACTGCACCAGCTTACTGCCCCACCATTCAAAATGTACACGTATCCGGTTTGTGACTTAGAGTCATCCAGATCTGTGTCGAAGCTAGCGTCGACGTAACCCTTTACGACGAGCTCTTCGTCACCTCCATAAACGAGAAACATTTCCTTAGTCCTTTTCAGGTACTTCAGGATATTCTTGACCGCTGTCCAGTGTTCCTTGCCGGGATTACTTTGGTACCTTCCTACCAAACTTACGGCAAGGTTTACATCAGGTCTGGTACATAGCATGGCATACATAATAGACCCTATGGCCGAGGCATAGGGGATGACACTCATCTCTTCTATATCTTCTGCCGTGGTCGGACATTGAGCTGAGCTCAATTTCACACCTTGTAATACAGGCAAGAACCCCTTCTTAGACTGATCCATATTGAACTTCTTCAATATCTTATCAAGGTATGTGCTTTGTGAAAGACCTATGAGGCGTCTTGATCTATCTCTATAGATTTTGATGCCTAATATATAAGTAGCTTCTCCAAGGTCCTTCATTGAAAAACTCTTATTCAAGTAGGCCTTGATGCTGTCCAAGAGTTCTATATCATTTCCCATCAATAGTATGTCATCTACATATAATATGAGAAATGCTACAGAGCTCCCACTCACTTTCTTGTAAACGCAGGCTTCTCCATAAGTCTGCGTAAACCCAAACGCTTTGATCATCTCATCAAAGCGAATGTTCCAACTCCGAGATGCTTGCACCAGCCCATAAATCGAGCGTTGGAGCTTGCACACCTTGTCAGCATTCTTAGGATCGACAAAACCTTCCGGCTGCATCATATACAATTCTTCCTTAAGGAAACCATTAAGGAATGCCGTTTTGACGTCCATTTGCCATATTTCATAATCATAGAATGCGGCAATCGCTAACATGATTCGGACGGACTTCAGCTTCGCTACCGGTGAGAAAGTCTCATCGTAGTCAACCCCTTGAACTTGTCGATAACCCTTAGCGACAAGCCGAGCTTTATAGATGGTCACATTACCATCCGCGTCTGTCTTCTTCTTAAAGATCCATTTATTTTCTATGGCTCGCCGTTCAACGGGCAAGTCAGTCAAAGTCCATACTTCATTTTCATACATGGATCCTATCTCGGATTTCATGGCTTCTAGCCATTTGTCGGAATCCGGGCCTGCCATCGCTTCTTCATAGTTCGAAGGTTCACTGTTGTCTAACAACATGATTTCCAAGACAGGGTTGCCGTACCACTCTAGTGCAGAACGTGTCCTTGTGGACCTTTGAATTTCAGTAGGAGCTTGATCAGAAGTATCTTGATCATTATCATTAACTTCCTCTCTAGTCGGTGCAGGCACCTCAGGAACATTTTCTTGAGTTGTGCCAGTTTCCGGTTCAAGAGGTAATACTTCATCAAGCTCTACTTTCCTCCCACTTATTTCTTTCGAGAGAAACTTTTTCTCTAGAAAGAGTCCATTCTTGGCAACAAAGATCTTGCCTTCGGATCTGAGGTAGAAGGTATACCCAATAGTTTCTTTAGGGTATCCTATGAAGACGCATTTTTCCGACTTGGGTTCGAGCTTCTCAGGTTGAAGTTTCTTGACATAAGCATCGCATCCCCAAACTTTTAGAAACGACAGCTTAGGTTTCTTCCCAAACCATAATTCATACGGTGTCGTCTCAACGGATTTCGACGGAGCCCTATTTAAAGTGAATGCGGCAGTCTCTAAAGCATAGCCCCAAAAAGATAGCGGTAAATCAGTAAGAGACATCATAGACCGCACCATATCCAATAGAGTGCGATTACGACGTTCGGACACACCATTACGCTGAGGTGTTCCAGGCGGCGTGAGTTGTGAAACTATTCCACATTTTCTTAAGTGTGTGCCAAACTCGTGACTCAAGTATTCTCCTCCACGATCTGATCATAGAAACTTGATTTTCCTGTCATGTTGATTTTCAACCTCACTCTGAAATTCCTTGAACTTTTCAAAGGTTTCAGACTTGTGTTTCATTAAGTAGACATACCCATATCTACTCAAGTCATCAGGGAGGGTGAGAACATAACGATAGGCACCGCGAGCCTCAACACTCATTGGACCGCACACATCAGTATGTATGATTTCCAATAAGTTGGTTGCTCGCTCCATTGTTCCTGAGAACGGAGTCTTGGTCATCTTACCCATGAGGCATGGTTCGCACGTGTCAAATGATTCATAATCAAGAGACTCTAAAAGTCCATCTGTATGGAGCTTCTTCATGTGTTTGACACCTATGTGACCAAGGCGGCAGTGCCACAAGTATGTGGGACTATCATTATCAACCTTACATCTTTTGGTACTCACACTATGAATATGTGTAGCAATACGCTCGAGATTCATTAAGAATAAACCATTTACCATGGGAGCATGACCATAAAACATATCTCTCATATAAATGGAACAACCATTATTCTCAGATTTAAATGAGTAGCCATCTCGAATTAAACAAGATCCCGATACAATGTTCATGCTCAAAGCTGGCACTAAATAACAATTATTGAGGTTTAAAACTAATCCCGTAGGTAAATGTAGAGGCAGCGTGCCAACGGCGATCACATCGACCTTGGAACCATTCCTGACGCGCATCGTCACCTCGTCCTTCGCCAGTCTCCGTTTATTCCGCAGCTCCTGCTGTGAGTTACAAATATGAGCAACGGCACCGGTATCAAATACCCAGGAGTCACTACGAGCACTGGTAAGGTACACATCAATTACATGTATATCAAATATACCTTTTGTTTTGCCGGCCTTCTTGTCTGCTAAGTATTTAGGGCAGTTCCGCTTCCAGTGACCGCTTCCCTTGCAATAAAAGCACTCAGTCTCGGGCTTGGGTCCATTCTTTGGCTTCTTCCCGGCAGCTTGCTTGCCGGGCGCGGCAACCTCCTTGCCGTCCTTCTTGAAGTTCTTTTTACCCTTGCCTTTCTTGAACTTAGTGGTTTTATTGACCATCAACACTTGATGTTCCTTCTTGACTTCTACCTCCGCTGATTTCAGCATAGAGAACAACTCAGGAATGGTCTTTTGCATCCCCTGCATGTTGAAGTTCATCACAAAGCTCTTGTAGCTCGGTGGAAGCGACTGGAGGATTCTGTCAATGACCGCATCATCCGGGAGATTAACTCCCAGCTGAGACAAGCGGTTATGTAACCCAGACATAGTGAGTAAGTGCTCACTGACAGAACTATTTTCCTCCATCTTACAGCTGAAGAACTTATCGGAGACTTCATATCTCTCGATCCGGGCATGAGCTTGAAAAACCATTTTCAGCTCTTCGAACATCTCATATGCTCCATGTCTCTCAAAACGCTTTTGGAGCCCCGGCTCTAAGCTGTAAAGCATGCCGCACTGAACGAGGGAGTAGTCGTCAACACGTGTCTGCCAAGCGTTCATAACGTCTTGGTTCTGTGGGACGGGTGGATCACCTAGCGGTGCTTGTAGGACATAATCTTTCTTGGCAGCTATGAGGATGATCCTCAGGTTCCGGACCCAGTCCGTATAGTTGCTGCCATCGTCTTTCAGCTTGGTTTTCTCTAGGAACGCGTTGAAGTTGAGGACTACGTTGGCCATTTGATCTACAAGACATATTGCAAAGATTTTAGACTAAGTTCATGATAATTAAGTTCATCTAATCAAATTATTAATGAACTCCCACTTAGATTAGACATCCCTCTAGTCATCTAAGTATTACATGATCCGAGTTAACTAGACCGTGTCCGATCATCACGTGAGACGGACTAGTCAACGTCGGTGAACATCTTCATGTTGATCGTATCTTCTATACGACTCATGCTCGACCTTTCGGTCTTCTGTGTTCCGAGGCCATGTATGTACATGCTAGGCTCGTCAAGTTAACCCTAAGTGTTTTGCATGTGTAAAACTGTCTTACACCCGTTGTATGTGAACGTAAGGATCTATCACACCCGATCATCACGGCGTGCTTCGAAACGACGAACTTTAGCAACGGTGCACAGTTAGGGGAGAACACTTCTTGAAATTGTTATGAGGGATCATCTTATTTACTACCGTCGTTCTAAGTAAACAAGATGCAAAACATGATAAACATCACATGCAATCAAATAATAAACGTGACATGATATGGCCAATATCACATAGCTCCTTTGATCTCCATCTTGGGGCTCCATGATCATCTTGTCACCGGCTTGACACCATGATCTCCATCATCATGATCTCCATCATCGTGTCTCCATGAAGTTGCTCGCCAACTATTACTTCTACTACTATGGCTAACGCGTTTAGCAATAAAGTAAAGTAATTTACATGGCGATTCTCGATGACACGCAGGTCATATAAAAGAATAAAGACAACTCCTATGGCTCCTGCCGGTTGTCATACTCATCGACATGCAAGTCGTGATTCCTATTACAATAGCATGAACATCTCATACATCACATATAGATCATTCATCATTCATCACAACTTTGGCCATATCATATCACAAACCACTTGCTGCAAAAACAAGTTAGACGTCCTCTAATTGTTGTTGCAAGTTTTACGTGGCTGAATTAGGGTTCTAGCAAGAACGTCTTCTTACCTACGTTAAAGCCACAACGTGATTTTTCAACTTCTATTTACCCTTCATAAGGACCCTGTTCATCGAATCCGCTCCAACTAAAGTGGGAGAGACAGACACCCGCCAGCCACCTTATGCAACTAGTGCATGTTAGTCGGTGGAACCGGTCTCACGTAAGCGTACGTGTAAGGTTGGTCCGGGCCGCTTCATCCCACAATACCGCTGAAGCAAGAAAAGACTAGTAGCGGCAAGAAAGTTGACAAATCTACGCCCACAACAAATTGTGTTCTACTCGCGCAAGAAGAACTACGCATAGACCTAGCTCATGATGCCACTGTTGGGGAACGTTGCAGAAAACAAAAAATTTCCTACTCGTTTCACCAAGATCCATCTAGGAGTTCATCTAGCAACGAGACATCGGATGCATCTACATACCTTTGTAGATCGCGCACGGAAGCGTTCAAAGAATGGTGATGATGTAGTCGAACACGACGTGATCCAAATCACCGATGACCAAGCGCCGAACGGACGGCACCTCCGCGTTCAACACACGTACGGGACGGGAGACGTCTCCTCCTTCTTGATCTAGCAAGGGGAGGAGGAGAGGTTGATGAAGATCCAGCAGCACGACGGCGTGGTGGTGGATGCAGGGCGTCACAGTAGCAGGGCTTCGCCTATACTACGAGGGAGAGACGTAACGGGGAGAGAGGGAGGCGCCAAGGCTCAGGTATGAAGTCCCTCCCTCTCCTCAACTATATATAGGGGTGCCAAGGGGGGGCGCCGGCCCTAGTAGATGGATCTACTAGGGGGGGGGCGGCGGCCAAGGGGTGGGGGGCTTGCCCCCCAAGCAAGGGGACGCCCCCTTTAGAGTTTCCCCCAACCCTAGCCGCATGGGCCCTTGGGGGGTTGGCGCCCCAGCCCACTTTGGGCTGGGTTCCCTCCCACTTCAGCCCATGGGGCCCCCCGGGATAGGTGGCCCCACCCGGTGGACCCCCGGGACCCTTCCGGTGGTCCCGGTACAATATCGGTGACCCCGAAACTTGTCCCGAAGGCCGAAATAGCACTTCCTATATATAATTCTTTACCTCCGGACCATTCCGGAACTCCTCGTGACGTCCGGGATCTCATCCGGGACTCCGAACAATATTCGGGTTACTGCATATTCATATCTTCACAACCCTAGCGTCACCGAACCTTAAGTGTGTAGACCCTACGGGTTCGGGAGACAAGCAGACATGACCGAGACGACTCTCCGGTCAATAACCAACAGCGGGATCTGGATACCCATGTTGGCTCCCACATGCTCCACGATGATCTCATCGGATGAACCACGATGTCGAGGATTCAATCAACCCCGTATTCAATTCCCTTTGTCAATCGATATGTTACTTGCCCGAGATTCGATCGTCGGTATCCCAATACCTCGTTCAATCTCATTACCGGCAAGTCACTTTACTCGTACCGTAATGCATGATCCCGTGACCAGACACTTGGTCACTTTGAGCTCATTATGATGATGCATTACCGAGTGGGCCCAGTGATACCTCTCCGTCATACGAAGTGACAAATCCCAGTCTTGATCCGTGTCAACCCAACAGACACTTTCGGAGATACCCGTAGTCTACCTTTATAGTCACCCAGTTACGTTGTGACGTTTGGTAGACCCAAAGCACTCCTACGGTATCCGGGAGTTACACGATCTCATGGTCTAAGGAAAAGATACTTTGACATTGGAAAACTCTAGCAAACGAACTATACGATCTTGTGCTATGTTTAGGATTGGGTCTTGTCCATCACATCATTCTCCTAATGATGTGATCTCATTATCAATGACATCCAATGTCCATAGCCAGGAAACCATGACTATCTGTTGATCAACGAGCTAGTCAACTAGAGGCTTACTAGGGACATGTTGTTGTCTATTATTCACACATGTATTACGATTTCCGGATAACACAATTATAGCATGAATAAAGACAATTATCATGAACAAGGAAATATAATAATAATGCTTTTATTATTGCCTCTAGGGCATATTTCCAACAACTAACTCCCATTGTTCATCACGGCGTCCGCAAATCTGGTAGATAGTGTCCTTGAGGTCTTCTTGATAAACTTCTCCAATGCGTCCTATCTGATATGAGCTGCCATGCTCCTTCCTAGACTCCAGGTTGGTGCATTGAAAACACTATCTATGGGCTTCGTGATTGGCGCGAATGTTCTTCCCGGAACGTGAGCTTGAATCTTCCAGCGCTCCTCTTCAGGCAGAGTGGCGTTGAAGGTTCCCGTGAAGCTTGGTAATCCAATGTTCAGGTACTTGGTGACTTCCTTCAGGTGAAATCCAAATGGTGTGCCTTCATCCGGTTGAGCGTACTTAATCTTCGCGTGCGTCATCCTAATAGAGTAGAAAAGATGAGGAGTTAGAAAATGAGAAGAGAAGGGTGATCTGTGGCTTTAACTTAGTGGTCGTGTCCTACAGTCAGCGTGTGCTCTGATACCATCTCTGTAGCGACCTGACCCGAATGGATCACGTCTACTGTGCTACGGTGTCATCCCTGGATCAGTAATGCTGACACCACACAGTACATCGAGGCTTTATAGCAGAGTTGCAATCACACACTTATTACATCGATGGCTCAAAAAGAACTTATTACAATAAATATGGCTGAAGGCCATCTAATATCGATAACAGCGGAAGACTCGGAAGATAAATGGGTCCATCAACTCCAGCGGCATCACTGAGTATAGAACCACGACCTAAAACACCTCAATCGTCGTCTGAAAAGTCTGCAACATGAGAAGTTGCAGCCCGAAAACGGGCCAGCACATGGAATATGCTGGCAAAGTAACACATAGAGAGTAATGGAATGAAACAGCTATACTGTATGCATATATGGCTGGTGGAAAGCTCTATGGTTACAGTTTTGCGTAAAGCTAGTTTTTCCCTACTGCAAAGGAATAAAATTATTTAACTATCATGGTGGTTGTGAAACATTGAGAATGGTTGACAGCATTCTCAATCCCAATTAAAAGTACAATTAAAACCCAACAACATTAATTAGAAGTAACATGTTGAGATTCACATGATATTCAAGTACTAGATACTCAAGTTGTCCATAACCGGGGACACGGCTAATCATGATTAGTTTGTACACTCTGCAGAGGTTTGCACACTTTTCCCCACAAGACTCGATCGCCTCCGTTTGGTTTCTCGCACTACAGGGTGTTTGAGAAACGGATGACCGAGACATAGTCTTTCAGAAGCACTAGCACCTTACTTGTGGGGTAGACCGGTACACCTACATCCCCTACATCTGCTAGTCCACCCCGTAAGAGTTCGCACGACTTAGTCAACTATGCCAGAGCCCATAATGGCTTGTGGCTGCACACGGAAGTTTCTAGCATGAAAGATCTTATGATCCCTTTGAGCCTGGGTGGCGGTCCAAAAAAAAACAGGCAAGTCCCGATAGACATCAGGTGCCTCAATCCACCCAGATGTGTGTTAGGTTGCCACCTTAGATAAACCATTAAAATTATCAATCTCACATCTGTCATGGATATCACTCACCCAATCCACGTCTACTAGCATAGCATGGCATAATAAGCAAACGTAGAAGTAACTCCCAAAGGTTTCATAATAATACAGGTAATAGGTACTACCTCATCTAATTCCCATCCCACAATTTAATTAGATCCTAATCATGCAATGTGTGAGGATTGATCTAATGCAATAAAACATGGGTTGTAGAAAAGGTATGATCAAAGTGTTACTTGCCTTGCTGATGATCCGCGAGTCCTAGGGCTTCGAAGTAACAAGCGGCGCAATCCGGGTAATCTATCGCAGACAAACAACAAGCATACAATAAGTACTCATCTAATGCACAGGTAAAACTCGAACGAGAGAACGAACCAGAAATTTCAACTTAAGAACTCCGGTTACAAAGAAAGAACGAACCAAACAAAGAAACGGAAAACAAACGGCGGCAGAAAACAACTCGGTTCTAGCAAGTTGAAACTAGGTCAAATTTTACTGTAGCAAAAACTTGTTCAAGTTGATTAGACGGAACGGCGGTTTCGAGGCGAAACTCCAGGCGCTTGAATCACCTGATTCCGATAAACGGGCGAGAAGGTAAACTAGAACGAAGATCGGATCTGAGATCGCGCTCGCGGAATAAATCCGACGAGAAGAAAAAGAAGAACGATTAAACGAATGGGCGTCGTTAACCGGGAATAATTGGTGATCACGTTCGTTGAGATGAACGGTCCGAAAGAAGAATGAAAACCGATCTAGGGTTTTCGGAAAAGAAACCGAAAAGAAAACGGAAAGAAAAACGAATCGGTAGAGAAGAAAAGAATCGGAACGGTTTATAAGAAAAACCGAACCGAGGGAAAGAAGAGACGCGGCGCGGTACCTCCGGCGAACGACAGCGATGGCGGCGTTGGGCGGCGGCGGCGGTGACGCAGGGTGGCGGCGGCGCGGCAAGGTGCGGCGGCGGCGGTGATGCAGGGCGGCGGCGGCGCGGCAAGGTGCGGCGGCGGCGCGGGTGTGGCGGCGGCGGTGCGGTGACGCAGGGCGCGGTTGAGGGGTGGCGCGGCGCGGGGTGTGGTGGAGCTCTAGGCTTTGGGTTTGATGATTTAGAGGGGGGGGTGCTTGGGTATTTATATTGGGGAGGGGGGGAGTTTACTTGGGGTAGGGGACAAGAATTAGACTAGGAATAGGAATAGAAAAAAGGAAAGGAAAAGATCTAGAAATAGAAAAGGAATATACGGAAGTAGGACAAAAGTCCTACTAGGATTCGGTAGAAACAAGAGGCGGCGGCGGCCTCCTGCGCCTGCGCCTGGCACGCGGCTAGCGATGGCCTTGGCCGGCTGGGCCATTGGCCCAAGGCGCTGGACTTTGATTTTTTTTAAACGGTTCCGCGCTCGGAAAAACACAGGAAAACAAAATCTACCGGACTCCAAAACTAATAAAGTAAATTTTCCTCGGCTCCTAAAAATGAGCCGAACAAAATGAACTTTTCTCCGGACCTAAAATGCAATTTTTTTGAAAACGCGCATTTTTCCCTATCCAAATAAAATGCAAATAAACACCGGAAAACAAAAATTGATCTATTTATTATATCTTCATTTTTCCTAAATTTGGGAAAGTCATATTATTCCCTCTCTCATATATTTTGACACCGGAAAAATTATTGAAGATAAAATAAATAAATCAAATGATCCTATTTTCAAAATTCGAGAAAACTCTCAAATATGAAAATAACAAAATCTCCAATTCTCTCCGAGGGTCCTTGAGTTGCGTGAAATTTCTAGGATCAACCAAAATGCAAGAAAAATATGATATGCATATGATCTAGTGTATAACATTCCAAATTGAAAATTTGCAATGTTACAAACCTACCCCCCTTAAGATGAATCTCGCCCTCGAGATTCGGGTTGGCTAGAAAATAGGTGAGGGTGGTCCTTGAGCAAATCCTCTTCTCTTTCCCAGGTGGCTTCATCCTCTGAGTGGTGGTTCCACTGAACTTTGCAAAACTTGATAACCTTGCTGCGAGTAACTCTACTGGCAAACTCGAGAATCTTGATAGGCTTCTCCTCATATGTTAAGTCGTCCTTCAACTGAATCGCTTCTAATGGCACTGTATCTCTTAGCGGTACCTCCGCCATCTCGGCGTGACATCTCTTCAGCTGAGAAACATGGAATACATCATGAACTCCTGACAGTCCTTCTGGTAATTCCAACTTATAAGCGACTTCTCCCATACGTTTCAAGATCTTAAATGGTCCAACGAAACGCGGTGCTAACTTTCCCTTAACTCCAAAGCGCTTAACTCCTCGAAGTGGGGATACTCGGAGATAAACTCTGTCTCCAGTTTCGTAAACTATCTCCTTGTGTTTTGAATCTGCGTAGCTCTTCTGCCTGGACTGGGCTACCTTGAGCCTATCGCGAATCAACTTAACTTTCCGTTCAGACGCCTTAATCATATCTGGTCCAAAGAATTGACGGTCTCCAACTTCGTTCCATGACAACGGTGTCCTGCACCTCCTTCCGTATAAAGCTTCGAAAGGGGCCATCTTCAAACTGGTTTGGTAACTGTTGTTATAAGAAAACTCCGCATACGGCAAGTTCTCGTCCCAACTTGATCCATAATCTAGTGCACAAGCTCTCAGCATATCTTCCAAAATCTGATTGACTCTCTCGGTCTGTCCATCTGTCTGCGGGTGAAAAGCTGTGCTGAACTCTAGTCTGGTTCCTAAAGTTTCATGCAACTGATTCCAAAACTTTGAGGTAAATTGGGTTCCTCTATCTGATACGATACTCCTCGGAACTCCATGCAAACAAACGATTCTAGTCATGTATATCTTTGCCAACTTAGCACTGGTGTAAGTGGTGTTAACTGGAATGAAATGTGCTACCTTCGTCAAACGATCAACTACTACCCATATCGAGTCATAGCCTGCTTTCGTCCTGGGTAGTCCTGTGATAAAATCCATGCCTATCTTATCCCACTTCCATTCGGGTATCGGCAATGGTTGTAACAATCCTGCTGGCTTCTGATGCTCTGCCTTTACTCTCTGACATACGTCACAAACTGCTACATAGGCTGCAATATCCTTCTTCATTCCGGTCCACCAAAATGTTTCCTTCAAATCCAAATACATCTTGTTATTCCCCGAGTGAATCGAATATGGTGAATCATGTGCCTCTTACAAAATCAACTTCCTGATCTCCGGGTCATTGGGCACATAAACACGGTCCTCAAACCATAAGGTATCGTGCTCATCCTCACGAAATCCCTTAGCTTTTCCTTTGCTAAGTTTCTCCTTTATAGCAGCAATCTCTTTGTCAGATTTCTGAGCTTCTCTGATCTTATCCATCAATGTTGACTGAATCTCCAATGCTGCTACATAGCCTCTCGGAACTATTTCCAAACATAGCTCACGAAGGTTTTCTGCTAATTCCTTTGGTATTTTCCCCGTCACTAGGGTATTGACATGGCTCTTACGGCTCAATGCGTCAGCTACTACATTAGCCTTTCCGGGATGGTAATGCAATCTCATGTCATAATCCTTGATGAGCTCCAACCATCTCCTTTGTCGGAGGTTCAACTCCTTCTGCGTGAAAATGTACTTCAAACTCTTGTGATCCGTGTACACCTCACAATGATTTCCAATGAGGAAATGTCTCCACGTTTTCAACGCATGCACTACGGCTGCTAACTCCAAATCATGCGTGGCATAATTCAACTCATGAGGCTTCAGTTGTCGTGATGCATACGAAACAACTCTCCCTTCCTGCATAAGCACTGCTCCAAGTCCTCGACGTGAAGCGTCGCAATACACCTCATAATCCTTGGTCTGATCTGGCAAAATCAATACCGGTGAGGTAACCAATCGTTTCTTCAACTCCTGGAAACTAGCCTCACACTCCTCAGTCCATTTGAACTTAGTATCCTTCTTCAACAATTCAGTCATAGGCTTTGCAATCTTTGAAAAGTTCTCAATGAATCTCCGGTAGTATCCTGCGAGTCCAAGAAAACTCCGGATCTCTCCAACTGTTGTTGGTGCTTCCCATTCGGTTACGGTCTCAACCTTTGTGGGGTCAATTGCTATACCTTCTCCGGATATAACGTGTCCGAGGAATCCAACTTCCTTCAACCAAAACTCAAATTTGCTGAATTTGGCGTATAACTGATGTTCCCTTAGTTTCTCCAAAACCAAACGCAAATGTTCCTTATGCTCCTCTTCATTCTTCGAATAAACTAGGATGTCATCAATGAACACTACGACGAACTTATCCAAAAACTCCATAAACACTTGATATGTATGAATGCGATGCACCAGTATCATCCGTGCATCCTGCAGTGGTCAACTCCCTTCCTATCTTACGGAGCCAATCGTCTGCTACTATTGGCTCGGTGCTACTGGAAAACACCAGCGGATTCAGCCTAAGGAAACGGGCTAAGTGGTCAACAGGTGGTGGTGGTGGTGGGTTGTTGTTGTTGTTCTGCTGGTTATGGACTAACATCTGCATCAACTGATTCTGTTGCTGGATCAACTGAGTGAGCTCCGGTGGAAATCCATTGTCACGTCTCACAGGCATCTGAGGGTTTAGAAAAGACGAGAATTGAGAGTAGAATGAGGTCTAAAGGGAAAACACTACCCATATGCACATGAGCAAATGCACACGAAATCACTTCAATCAATCAAACAAGGGCTTACAAACGGTCTAACTATCGCAAAAGTGCTCAACTATAATGTTTACATGGGGGAATACTACTACTATCTGGTGGTCATCTAGAAATTTGAACCGGTGGAAGACTCCATGATATCTGCTCCAGCTTCGTCTTCGAAGTCGGGTTCACTTGGATCCGAATCGGTGTCGTCGATGAGGATGTAGTTGTCTGGACATGCGACGTACTCGTCGTCCTCCTGGGATGCTAACTTGCTCTTGAGTTCTTCAATCTCCTGCTTAAGATCGCAATTGTGCCTTGCTAGAGCTACGATCTCGTCCATGTAGTCCTTGCGTGTAGACTTCAGTTCTCCTTCTAGCTCGATGATCCTTGCCTTCGCATTCTTCAACTCTATCATGTCATTGCACATCTGGTTCTCGTGGGCGTCGAATGTGCTGGTTTAACTCCTGGATGAAAGATGCAATGGATCTATCCTTCTTTGGGCATGACTAACTCCCATTGTTCATCACGGCGTCCGCAAATCTGGTAGATAGTGTCCTTGAGGTCTTCTTGATAAACTTCTCCAATGCGTCCTATCTGATATGAGCTGCCATGCTCCTTCCTAGACTCCAGGTTGGTGCATTGAAAACACTATCTATGGGCTTCGTGATTGGCGCGAATGTTCTTCCCGGAACGTGAGCTTGAATCTTCCAGCGCTCCTCTTCAGGCAGAGTGGCGTTGAAGGTTCCCGTGAAGCTTGGTAATCCAATGTTCAGGTACTTGGTGACTTCCTTCAGGTGAAATCCAAATGGTGTGCCTTCATCCGGTTGAGCGTACTTAATCTTCGCGTGCGTCATCCTAATAGAGTAGAAAAGATGAGGAGTTAGAAAATGAGAAGAGAAGGGTGATCTGTGGCTTTAACTTAGTGGTCGTGTCCTACAGTCAGCGTGTGCTCTGATACCATCTCTGTAGCGACCTGACCCGAATGGATCACGTCTACTGTGCTACGGTGTCATCCCTGGATCAGTAATGCTGACACCACACAGTACATCGAGGCTTTATAGCAGAGTTGCAATCACACACTTATTACATCGATGGCTCAAAAAGAACTTATTACAATAAATATGGCTGAAGCCATCTAATATCGATAACAGCGGAAGACTCGGAAGATAAATGGGTCCATCAACTCCAGCGGCATCACTGAGTATAGAACCACGACCTAAAACACCTCAATCGTCGTCTGAAAAGTCTGCAACATGAGAAGTTGCAGCCCGAAAATGGGCCAGCACATGGAATATGCTGGCAAAGTAACACATAGAGAGTAATGGAATGAAACAGCTATACTGTATGCATATATGGCTGGTGGAAAGCTCTATGGTTACAGTTTTGCGTAAAGCCAGTTTTTCCCTACTGCAAAGGAATAAAATTATTTACTATCATGGTGGTTGTGAAACATTGAGAATGGTTGACAGCATTCTCAATCCCAATTAAAAGTACAATTAAAACCCAACAACATTAATTAGAAGTAACATGTTGAGATTCACATGATATTCAAGTACTAGATACTCAAGTTGTCCATAACCGGGGACACGGCTAATCATGATTAGTTTGTACACTCTGCAGAGGTTTGCACACTTTTCCCCACAAGACTCGATCGCCTCCGTTTGGTTTTCTCGCACTACAGGTGTTTGAGAAACGGATGACCGAGACATAGTCTTTCAGAAGCACTAGCACCTTACTTGTGGGGTAGACCGGTACACCTACATCCCCTACATCTGCTAGTCCACCCCGTAAGAGTTCGCACGACTTAGTCAACTATGCCAGAGCCCATAATGGCTGTGGCTGCACACGGAAGTTTCTAGCATGAAAGATCTTATGATCCCTTTGAGCCTGGGTGGCGGTCCAAAAAAAAACAGGCAAGTCCCGATAGACATCAGGTGCCTCAATCCACCCAGATGTGTGTTAGGTTGCCACCTTAGATAAACCATTAAAATTATCAATCTCACATCTGTCATGGATATCACTCACCCAATCCACGTCTACTAGCATAGCATGGCATAATAAGAAAACGTAGAGTAACTCCCAAAGTTTCATAATAATACAGGTAATAGGTACTACCTCATCTACTTCCCATCCCACAATTTAATTAGATCCTAATCATGCAATGTGTGAGGATTGATCTAATGCAATAAAACATGGGTTGTAGAAAAGGTATGATCAAAGTGTTACTTGCCTTGCTGATGATCCGCGAGTCCTAGGGTTTCGAAGTAACAAGCGGCGCAATCCGGGTAATCTATCACAGACAAACAACAAGCATACAATAAGTACTCATCTAATGCACAGATAAAACTCGAACGAGAGAACGAACCAGAAAGTTCAACTTAAGAACTCCGGTTACAAAGAAAGAACGAACCGAACAAAGAAACGGAAAACAAACGGCGGCAGAAAACAACTCGGTTCTAGCAAGTTGAAACTAGGTCAAATTTTACTGTAGCAAAAACTTGTTCAAGTTGATTAGACGGAACGGCAGTTTCAAGGCGAAACTCCAGGCGCTTGAATCACCTGATTCCGATAAACGGGCGAGAAGATAAACTAGAACGAAGATCGGATCTGAGATCGCGATCGCGGAATAAATCCAACGAGAAGAAAAAGAAGAACGGTTAAACGAACGGGCGTCGTTAACCGGGAATAATCGGTGATCACGTTCGTTGAGATGAACGGTCCGAAAGAAGAACGAAAACCGATATAGGGTTTTCGGAAAAGAAACCGAAAAAGAAAACGGAAAGAAAAACGAATCGGTAGAGAAGAAAAGAATCGGAACGGTTTATAAGAAAAACCGAACCAAGGGAAAGAAGAGACGCGGCGCGGTACCTCCGGCGAACAGCGGCGACGGCGGCGTTGGGCGGCGGCGGCGGTGCACAAGGCGGCGGCGGTGACGCAGGGCGGCGGCGGCGCGGCAAGGTGCGGCGGCGGTGATGCAGGGCGGCGGCGGCGCGGCAAGGTGCGGCGGCGGCGCGAGTGTGGGGCGGCGGCGGTGACGCAGGGCGCGGTGTGATGCGGCGCGGCGGCGGTGCAAGGCGCGGTGTGGAGGAGAGCTTTGATTTGATGTGATTTAGAGGGGGGGTGCTTGGGTATTTATATTGGGGAGGGGGTGAGGAGACTTGGGGTAGGGGACAAGAATTAGACTAGGAATAGGAATAGAAAAAAAAGAAAGGAAAAGATCTAGAAATAGAAAAGGAATATACGGAAGTAGGACAAAAGTCCTACTAGGATTCGGTAGAAACAAGAGGCGGCGGCGGCCTCCTGCGCCTGCGCCTGGCGCGCGGCTAGCGATGGCCTTGGCCGGCTGGGCCTTTGGCCCAAGGCGCTGGACTTTGATTTTTTTTAAACGGTTCCGCGCTCGGAAAAACACAGAAAAACAAAATCTACCGGACTCCAAAACTAATAAAGTAAATTTTCCTCGACTCCTAAAAATGAGCCGAACAAAATGAACTTTTCTCCGGACCTAAAATGCAATTTTTGAAAACGCGCATTTTTCCCTATCCAAATAAAATGCAAATAAACACCGGAAAACAAAAATTGATCTATTTATTATATCTTCATTTTTCCTAAATTTGGGAAAGTCATATTATTCCCTCTCTCATATATTTTGACACCGGAAAAATTATTGAAGATAAAATAAATAAATCAAATGATCCTATTTTCAAAATTCGAGAAAACTCTCAAATATGAAAATAACGAAATCTCCAACTCTCTCCGAGGGTCCTTGAGTTGCGTGAAATTTCTAGGATCAACCAAAATGCAAGAAAAATATGATATGCATATGATCTAGTGTATAACATTCCAAATTGAAAATTTGGGATGTTACAATAACCGTCATCGAAACTTTAAGCGTGCGGACCCTAAGGGTTCGAGAACAATGTAGACATGACCGAGACACGTCTCCGGTCAATAACCAATAGCGGAACCTAGATGCTCATATTGGCTCCCACATATTCTATGAAGATCTTTATCGGTCAAACCGTATAACAACATACGTTGTTCCATTTGTCATCGGTATGTTACTTGCCCAAGATTCAATCGTCGGTATCTTAATACCTAGTTCAATCTCGTTACCGCCAAGACTCTTTACTCGTTCCGTAATACATCATCTCGCAACTAACTCATTAGTTGCATTGCTTGCAAGGCTTAAGTGATGTGCATTACCGAGAGGGCCCAGAGATACCTCTCCGACAATCGGAGTGACAAATCGTAATCTCGAAATACGCCAACCCAACATGTTACTTGCCCGAGATTCGATCGTCGGTATCTCAATACCTATTTCAATCTCGTTACCGGCAAGTCTCTTTACTCGTTCCATAATACATCATCCCATAATGAACTCATTAGTTACAATGCTCGCAAGGATTATAGTGATAAGTATTACCGAGTGGGCCTAGAGATACCTCCTCGACGATCGGAGTGACAAATCCTAATCTCGAAATACGCCAACTCAACAAGTACCTTCGGAGAAACCTGTAGAGCACCTTTATAATCACCCAGCTATGTTGTGACGTTTGGTAGCACACAAAGTGTTCCTCCGGTAAACGAGAGTTGCATAATCTCATAGTCATAGGAACATGTATAAGTCATGAAGAAAGCAATAGCAACATACTAAACGATCGAGTGCTAAGCTAACGGAATGGGTCAAGTCAATCACATCATTCTTCTAATGATGTGATCCCGTTAATCAAATGACAACTCATGTCTATGGCTAGGAAACATAACCATCTTTGATCAACGAGCTAGTCAAGTAGAGGCATACTAGTGACACTCTGTTTGTCTATGTATTCACACATGTATCATGTTTCTGGTTAATACAATTCTAGCATGAATAATAAACATTTATCATGAAATAAGGAAATAAATAATAACTTTATTATTGCCTCTAGGGCATATTTCCTTCAGTCTCCCACTTGCACTAGAGTCAATAATCTAGTTCACATCGCCATGTGATTTAACATCAATAGTTCACATCTTTATGTGGTTAACACCCATAGTTCACATCGACATGTAACCAACACCCAAAGGGTTTACTAGATTCAGTAATCTAGTTCACATCGCTATGTGATTAACACCCAAAGAGTACTAAGGTGTGATCATGTTTTACTTGTGAGATAATTTTAGTCAGCGGGTCTGTCACATTCAGATCCGTAAGTATTTTGCATATATCTATGTCTACAATGCTCTGCACGGAGCTACTCTAGCTAATCGCTCCCACTTTCAATATGTATCCAGATTGAGACTTTGAGTCATCTGGATCAGTGTCAAAACTTGCATTGACGTAACCCTTTACGACGAACCTTTTGTCACCTCCACAATCGAGAAACATATCCTTATTCCACTAAGGATAATTTTGACCAATGTCCAGTGATCTACTCCTAGATCTCTATTGTACTGTCTTGCCAAACTCAGGGCAGGGTATGCAATAGGTCTGGTACACAGCATGGCATACTTTATAGAACCTATGGCTGAGGCATAGGGAATGACTTTCATTCTCTCTCTATCTTCTGTCGTGGTCGGGTTTTGAGTCTTACTCAACTTCACACCTTGTAACACAGGCAAGAACTCCTTCTTTGAATGTTCCATTTTGAACTACTTCAAAATCTTGTCAAGGTATGTACTCATTGAAAACTTATCAAGCGTCTTGATCTATCTCTATAGATCTTGATGCTCAATATGTAAGCAGCTTCACCTAGGTATTTCTTTGAAAAACTCTTATTCAAATATCCCTTTATGCTATCTAGAAATTCTATATCATTTCCAATCAATAATATGTCATCTACATATAATATCAGAAATGCTACAGAGCTCCCACTCACTTTCTTGTAAATACAGGCTTCTCCAAAAGTCTGTACAAAACAAAATGCTTTGATCACACTATCAAAGCGTTTATTCCAACTCCGAGAGGCTTGCACCAGTCCATAAATGGATCGTTGGAGCTTGCACACTTTTTTTAGTTCCCTTTGGATCGATAAAACCTTCTGGCTGCATCATATACAACTCTTCTTCGAGAAATCCATTCAGGAATGCAGTTTTAACATCCATTTGCCAAATTTCATAATCATAAAATGCGACAATTGCTAACATGATTCGGACAGACTTAAGCATCGCTACGGGTGAGAAGGTCTCATCGTAGTCAATCCCTTGAACTTGTCGAAAACCTTTTGCAACAAGTCGAGCTTTGTAGACAGTAACATTACCGTCAGCGTCAGTCTTTTTCTTGAAGATCCATTTATTCTCAATTTCTTGCCAATCATTGGGTAAGTCAATCAAAGTCCATACTTTGTTCTCATACATGGATCTCATCTCAGATTTCATGGCCTCAAGCCATTTTGCGGAATCTGGGCTCACCATCGCTTCCTCATAGTTCATAGGTTCATCATGGTCAAGTAACATGACCTCCAGAACATGATTATCGTACCACTCTGGTGCGGATCTCACTCTGGTTTACCTACGAGGTTCGGTAGTAACTTGATCTGAAGTTACATGATCATCATCATTAGCTTCCTCACTAATTGGTGTAGGAGTCACAGAATAGATTTCTGTGATGAACTACTTTCCAATAAGGGAGCAAGTATAGTTACCTTATCAAGTTCTACTTTCCTCCCACTCACTTCTTTCGAGAGAAACTCCTTCTCTAGAAAGGATCCATTCTCAGCAATGAATAACTTGCCTTTGGATCTGTGATAGAAGGTGTACCCAACATTTTCTTTTGGGTATCCTATGAAGACGCACTTCTCTGATTTGGGTTTGAGCTTATCAGGTTGAAACTTTTGCACATAAGCATTGCAACCTCAAACTTTAAGAAACGACAACTTTGGTTTCTTGCCAAACCACATTTCATACGGTGTCGCCTCAACGGATTTAGATGGTGCCCTTTTTAACGTGAATGCAGCTGTCTCTAATGCATAACCCCAAAACTATAGTGATTAATCAGTAAGAAACATCATAGATTGCACTATATCCAATAATAGTACGGTTATGACGTTCGGACACACCATTATGTTGTGGTGTTCCAGGTGGCATGATTTTGTGAAACTATTCCACATTGTTTTAATTAAAGACCAAAGTCGTAACTCAAATATTCGTCTCCACGATCAGATCATAGAAACCTTATTTTCTTGTCACGATGATTTTCCACTTCACTCTGAAATTCTTTGAACTGTTCAAATGTTTCAGATTTATGTTTCATCAAGTAGATATACCCATATCTGCTCAAATCATCTGTGAAGGTCAGAAAATAACGATACCCGCCGCGAGCCTTAACACTCATTGGAACGCATACATCAGTATGTATTATTTCTAATAAGCCAGTTGCTTGCTCCATTGTTCCATAGAACGGAGTTTTAGTCATCTTGCCCATAAGGCATGGTTCGCAAGCATCAAGTGATTCATAATCAAGTGATTCCAAAATCCCATCAGCATGGAGTTTCTTCATGCGATTTACACCAATATGACCTAAAAGGCAGTGCCACAAATAAGTTGCACTATCATTATTAACTTTGCATCTTTTGGCTTCAATATTATGAATATGTGTATCACTACGATCGAGATCCAACAAACCATTTTCATTGGGTGTATGACCATAGAAGGTTTTATTCATGTAAACAGAACAACAATTATTCTCTAACTTAAATGAATAACCGTTTTGCAATAAACATGATCAAATCATATTCATGCTCAACGCAAACACCAAATAACATTTATTTAGGTTTAACACTAATCCCGAAAGTATAGAGAGTGTGCGATGATGATCATATCAATCTTGGAACCACTTGCATCACACATCGTCACTTCACCCTTAACTAGTCTCTGTTCATTCTGCAACTCCCATTTCGAGTTACTACTCTTAGCAACTGAACCAATATCAAATACCGAGGGGTTGCTATAAACACTAGTAAAGTACACATCAATTACATGTATATCAAATATAGCATTGTTCACTTTGTCATCCTTCTTATTCGCTAAATACTTGGGGCAGTTCCGCTTGCAGTGACCAGTCCCTTTGCAGTAGAAGCACTTAGTCTCAGGCTTAGGTACAGACTTGGGCTTCTTCAATTGAGTAGCAACTTGCTTGCCGTTCTTCTTGAAGTTCCCCTTCTTCCCTTTGCCCTTTTCTTGAAACTAGTGGTCTTGTCAACCATCAACACTTGATGCTTTTCTTGATTTCTACCTTCGTCGATTTCATCATCATGAAAAGCTCGGGAATCGTTTTCTTCATCCCTTGCATACTATAGTTCATCACGAAGTTCTACTAACTTGGTGATGGTGACTAGAGAATTCTATCAATCACTATTTTATCTGGAAAATTAACTCCCACTTGATTCAAGCCATTGTAGTACCCAGACAATCTGAGCACATGCTCACTGCTTGAGCTATTCTCCTCCATCTTTTAGCTATAGAACTTTTGTTGGAGACTTCATATCTCTCAATTCGGGTATTTGCTTGAAATATTAACTTCAACTCCTGGAACATCTCATATGTTCCATGACGTTCAAAACGTCTTTGAAGTCCCGATTCTAAGCCGTTAAGCATGGAGCACTAAACTATCAAGTAGTCGTCGTATTGAGCTAGCCAAACGTTCAGAACGTCTGCATCTGCTCCTGCAATAGGTCTGTCACCTAGCGGTGCATTAAGGACATAATTCTTCTGTGCAGGAATGAGGATAATCCTCAGATCACGGATCCAATCCGCATCATTGCTACTAACATTTTTCAACTTAGTTTTCTCTAGGAACATATAAAAATTAAATGGGGAGCAACATCGCGAGCTATTGATCTACAACATAGATATGCTAATACTACCAGGACTAAGTTCATGATAAATTTAAGTTCAATTAATCATATTACTTAAGAACTCCCACTTAGAAAAACATCCCTCTAATCTTCTAAGTGATCACGTGATCCAAATCAACTAAACCATAACCGATCATCACGTGAAATGGAGTAGCTTTCAATGGTGAACATCAATATGTTGATCATATCTACTATATGATTCACGCTCGAACTTTCGGTCTCAGTGTTCTGAGGCTGTCGTGGTTTTGTCACGGCAGATGTCCTAGAGAAAGGACTTAGTCATGGAGCCATCGCGACGGGTTAGCTTGAAGGGGTTAAAGCGGAAACAGGGACGCAAGAGAGTTTATACTAGTTCGGCCCCTTCGATGAAGGTAAAAGCCTACGTCTAGTTGTGATGGAATTGATGGGGTTTCGATAACTAGGGAGCAAACAAGCTTCGCCTATGTCTCGAGTTGTTGTCTGTTGTCCTTGAATCGCCACCGGGTCGTCCCCTTATATACACGGGTGACGCCCGTCGGTTCACAGAGTCCCAATACCGGCTCATAGATGTGTCCGGTTCGGTCTCTACTTATTCCTAACTTACAATACAAGTTTATATACAAATACCGGTTTATCAACTACAAGTCTTAAACCGACTACGGGCCTTTGGCCCTCATCTGTCTTCTTGGGCTTTAACACTCTTGAACTACTAATGAAGTTGACCTAGCCCAGATAGGCCGGTTTACGCCCAGCAGTAATATCCCCAACATTAGGCCCCAGATTGATTTGAACGGGTTCATGTCAATCCTTTAACAAAAACTTCATCTTCAACATCTTCTCATAAATTGGTAAACCGCCATGATGTCATCTTCTCTGATTGCTGTAAACCGGAGTGACGTCACCTGTCATAACGAAGCTATCCATTATGCTTCCTTGTTTAATAGATCTGCGGAAATCGAGGCGACAACTCCGTTTCGTGGCCCCTTGATTGTCGCGCCTGACACATGTCCTTTTGCCTTATAAATAGGACCGAAGGGTCATTTCTTTTCTCCCCTTTGTGCCTTTCTTCTTCGTCTTCCTTGCGTCGCCAGCCTCGGAGCTCCGTCGCTGCCATCAACTTCTGCACCAACCTTGGCCGCTGCATCAACCTGAATGCATCAGAGCTCCGCGGCAACCTTCCGCGTCTTCCTCAACTCTGGTAAGCCTTCTGCTCTTCTCAACATAGATCTGTTCTAGGGTTTCGTGTTCTTGCAGTGTTCATCACCTGTTCGTGTTCATATACTAGCTCCTGGATGCATCTGTGAACCCCTGCTCTATGTAGCGGTGGCTTTTAGTATCCGCCTTTAGTTTCATGCCCAAAACCATAGATCTCACATATATTTCTGCCCATTGATTCAATACTGTTCTGCTTTGAGCTTTTGAATATTTTTCTTATTTTCTGAACTTGCTTCAGATCCAACGCTGTAGAGAAATCTTGTGAAATCTGTTTCTGCATACTTATCCATCCGCAATCTCAGCTGTTTCAATGCTTAGATCAGGCGGTTTAACCTTGTAGAAAAAATTGCCAAACCCGTATATACCATTAGTCCCCTTGTTGAACCGCCAGATGTTGTTGCTTCATAAAACTCCGGTTTAGATAGATCTGTCTCCGGTTTAACATTGCACATACCAATGTACCTTAATCAATGCATTTTTGAACCGGGATCTTCTACCTTGTAGATTTCATCATGGCCAAGCAAGTATATGAGTGCAATTGGGTTCCTTCTCGCGTCACAGAGGCTCAACTGGATGATTGAATCCTGATCGGCGCTTTAGGCAGCAAAGATACCATCCATTGGAGGGCTCCTGGCAAAGAATGCCCTCCCACATCTCAAGAAGGAGAGGTTGTTGTTTTCATAGATCACTTAGCCCAGGGCTTTAAGCCGCCCGGTTCTAAATTTTACCGGGATGTTTTAGCCGATTTCCAACTGCATCCACAAGACACTGGCCCCAACTCTGTTACCAATATGTGTCACTTCCAAGTGCTCTGTGAGGCGTTCTTTCAAGAGGAGCCCACAGTGGAATTGTTCAGAGACCTTTTCCATCTAAACCGTCATACTGAGTTTACTAACGGCTCCAATACGGAGTTGGGTGGCGTGGCGATTCAGAAAAGGAAAGAGGTCACATACCCTCACGCCAAACTGCACAGCCACCCCAAAGAGTGGAATCAGACATGGTTCTATTGCAAAGACACCTCCCCTGCTGGTGAAAATCCCTTGCCTGGCTTTCGTCCGGAACGGCTCAGCAGTACACACCCCTTTCCGCAAAGGTTGACTGCCCAGGAGAGAAGCAAATATGCTCCTCAACTGTCGAAGCTCAGAGCCTTTATGGCCAACGGCTTAACAGGGGTTGATCTCGCTCGTTGTTGGATATCATGGAGCATACTGCCCCTTAGTCAGCACTCCAGTTTGATGTGCGAGTATACTGGCAGTGTTGATGACCCACTGCGACATTCCAACATCCAGCTTACCGATGAAGAGATCACAGAGGCTGTGAATAAGATGCTGAATGAACCGGAACACATCTGTGCTAAAAACGGCCTGCTTCCCTTCTGTGCCACCAACAAACCGCCAGCTGTAAGACTTTGATTTCTCTTTTTGCTGAATCTGTTATTGATATATCTGGTCATTGTTTAATATCAGTGTCTGTGTAATCAGGGCAATGATCCGTTTTGGAGCAAGAAACTGTCGCAGGAGAAACCAGAAAAACTAGACAAACCAGAAAGAGCAACCCGGCAAAAGACTAAAGCTGTGAAGAAGACTGCCCACAGGAAAAGAACCACTGCATCCTCTAATCCGGCCCCTGATGATGATGTGGATAATCCGGACCTTGAGGTAGGGCTTGACTCACTTGGCTTATTTTACATGCGTCTTATTGATGATGATATTTGTCAGGGTGATGCCGAAGCCAGCCACGCTGATGCTGCAGAGGTAATTATTCTCTCTTCCGATTCAGAACCTTTGCCTTCACTAAAAATCCGTCAGGCAAACCGGAAAGTTAAATTTTCTCATCCTCTTGCTTATTTGGATCCCAAATTTCTTATGAAGACCCAACAGCACGAAGCTCGTCGCACAACCCGGCACAGCGGCCAGGTAGTTACCTCCGCCGGTGTACCGAACAGTCCGGTTCGGAAATGCTGTTCAGAGGTCTCTAATTTGCTTGTCAGTGATTGTCCTAAAGCGGGCTGCTTTCGTCAACCTCTTAATCCATCTGACTCCGATTACCAAGTTACTTCCCACTCATCCTCTGGCGAGTCATCGGCTACTCAGCTGCCACCGCTCAAAATGGTGCTTGGGTAAGCTATATTTATCATAATATTTGCAGCACATCGCCTTGGAACATATGATGTATTTGATTTTGTTATTCCTTTCAGGGCCAAAGCTAGGCCAAGCAAGAAAGCTCGCTTGGACAAAGCGGCCGAAGAAGATGCCGTCCTTGAACCGGGCAAGACACCAGATCTTGAAGCGGCTATTCCTGAGGATATACCCAA
This sequence comes from Triticum urartu, assembly GCF_003073215.2. Classification (NCBI taxonomy): domain Eukaryota; kingdom Viridiplantae; phylum Streptophyta; class Magnoliopsida; order Poales; family Poaceae; genus Triticum; species Triticum urartu. Next base: position 84,772,485 of record NC_053026.1, read on the forward strand.
TGATCCACCGCAGCAAGACGACGATCTTATTGCTGAAGAGAGACTTATTGATACCTCAAGTCCTATCAATCAGCCCACAAGCTCCATCCGGATTGAGAAATCCACCGATCCAGCAAAGCCTACTGACCAGCCAACAGCCCCAGTGCAAACCGGCGATACCAAGGATGATGAGGTTGTCATTACTGGCATTGGCCATATAGAGCCAAGCAATCCTGTCGCTTTGTCCAAACATTCTGCCAAGGAAGAATTTGCTGCCTTTGGCAAAGGCAAGTGGAATGCTGATCTGGCGACTTACGCTGCTCTGAACGCCCAAGATATCCATTCCGGCTACCTGAACCGGCTGTATACCAGTCGTGACTATGAAGCCGGTCTGGTTAATATGATGAAAGATAAATATGAGGTAACTTCTATATGCTCTTTCCTGCTTGTATATTTCAATTCTTGTTGACTCTCCTAGCCCCCAAGGGCCAGTTTGTAATCTTCTTTCAAACCGGGACTTACTAATATAAATCTTAATGCTTTGAAATTCGCTAATGTAGCCCCCAAGGGCCGGTTCAACTTAGCGTAGTTAAACCGGTACTTTAAGTAATTGAGATTGCCGCATCAGAATATATACGAGCAAATAGCCATTAGCCCCCAAGTGCCAAGTTGAATACTTGTATTGATCTTCGGACTTTGTAAGCAAGTGAAAGATGAAGATCGAATATGCATTAGCCCCCAAGTGCCAAGTGCATAACTTGTTATGTGGTTGGTACTTCAATCCTTGTACTGTTTTGCTGAATCATATAACTGTCTGCATGCAGGCTGAGCTGAAGACGAAAGAAAGCCAAGTCACCGATCTCCAAGAAAATGTGAAATCCCAACAAGCTAAAGCCTCCAAAGCAAAAGAGGAATTAACCAACGCTTTAAGCGCCATGGAACAGCTTAAGGAGGGTTTCAAGAAAGAGCAGGAGGATTGGGCCACTGAAAAATCTGCTTTAATCAAACAAGCAGAGGATGCCGAGGCTGCCCTAAAACCGGTGGCGGATGAACTGAACAGCACAAAGCAGCACGTGCATGCCATGACCACTGCTATCTTTGGTAAGCCAGTTTGACTTCTGAATTGATTCTGCCTTCTTACAGAGCTGCCGGTTTGTTAACCCTTTATGATATTTCAGGGACACGCATTGGTCACTTGGGGTCAGATGTGCGGAAGAAATTGAAAGCCGCCTATACGTTGATCGAACAACTGTACACTGGTGCACACCGTATTATCTGTATTGCATCCCACAACAAACCGGTGCCCACTTTGATTCAAGACACTCTGATGAAACTGTCGGTGCTTCCTGCCCGGGTTGAAGAACTGAAGAAATCTGCTGCTCGAACCGATGCGATCAATGCCTTAATCCGAGCAAAAGCTTGGGTGCCAGATTTTGATCCTATTGAAGTGGCTCAGGGCTATCCCAGCCTGAAGGAAGACGGGTCAGAGTTTGGTGAAGCGGATCTGCGAGCAATAAACCGGGAGGTGCGTCCGCTAGCTTGTCAATTGGTTGAAGAAGCAGACTTGTCTCACTATCAAGCCCATTATGACAATCAAAACAAGCGAGTAGTTGCACCAATTCATGAAGCGAAAAATCTTATCCCTCCAATCCGTAAGCATACTTATGCTCCCGATATTGAACCGTCGTTGCTGATCCATGATGAAGCTGTCTTTCGAGCATTAATGGGAATCGACTGGACAACTGTTGATTTCCAGCCGCTGGGTAGAGAAACTGGAGCTGAAGCGGCGCGGGATGACCCACAACCATCAGGCCAGGCTGGTGACCAAGCTTGAACCGGAAGCCGGTTTAAACTGTTTCTCCTTTGAAAAACAATGATCTTATTTTGGGCACCGTGTTGCCTTGTAATAGGCTAGCTGATACTCTTGATCTTAATATGACTTCGCGCATAACCACTGCAATTTGTGCTTCCTTTGGGTGATGAACTATCCAAAGTATTTTCTGCAACATAAAAAATCTTAAAGTGCCACCGCGGTTGTACCGTCAGGTGGAATATGATGTCTGCATACATGAAATCAAAACATCCGAAATTTTTTAAGTATATGACCAAATTTTTGAGATACATAATACCTGCCTTCGTTGAGCGTGAAGTTGGCTTGGCCAATCTTGAAGCGGAGTTTTATAAACCCACACTGTTGGAGGAGATATCAGCTCCCATATATATATGACGCCGGTTTACCATGTAAACCGTGCCGGGTTATAATAAACACCGTGTTACTCCATAAGAGGATGTTAACAAAAAAGATCAAACCGGGTAAATAGTCTCCGGATTGAAATGAACCGTGTTCCGTCAATTGACAGTGTGAACCGGTTGAAAACTTTGTTGGTTTAAAAAACGCAATAAAAAGAAAGAAATACCTTTCAAAGAGAAGTGTGAAGCAAATGCAATGACAAAATCGTTTGCAAAAAAGGTTTATTTGAGTTGATCAGATGGCGTTACCATGGCCGAACACGACCAAGCTCCCGTTAGGTGTAACTATGGTTCTAGTCAGCTAGGTCCCCAAATGAAACCATGGCATTTATGCCGATCAAGTGGCATGGCAATGGTTCGGGTTCGACCAAGCCCCCAAGTGAATCTATGGCCTTAGGCCGATCAAGAGGCATGACTGGTTCAGACGTGACCAAGTCCCCAAGTGATCTGGTGGCTCACGCCTATCAAGAGGTATTGTATTGGTTCGGACACGACCAAACCCCCAAGTGATATAACATGATGCTTTTAAAAAGCGAACTCAAGGGGTAAACCGGAGGCCGCTTTAGAGCAACTCCGTGTAACCACACATGATGTAAAAGAACAGATGCCCCGCTTTAGCTGAGGTTCCGGTTTATTATATTTAATCATAATATATACATTGTCGTAATATGTACATAAGTAGAGCCAATGGCTCAGGTATAGTAAGGCCGAAGATGAGCTATGTTCCACGGCCTGTTGGTCTCCTCCTCTGATGTATGTGAGTCCTTATGCTCTCGAATATCGATCAGATAGTATGACCCGTTGTGCAGATTCTTGCTGACCATGAAAGGCCCCTCCCAAGGTGGGGATAGCTTATGCATATCAGTCTGATCTTGGATGAGCCGAAGCACCAAATCTCCTTCCTGAAAGGTTCTGGTTCTGACTCGGCGACTGTGATAACGACGAAGATCCTGTTGGTAAATCGCCGATCGGGCGGCTGCTATGTCACGCTCTTCATCCAACTGGTCCAAAGCATCTTGCCGTGCTGTCTCGTTGTCCGCTTCAATATAAGCCGTCACACGAGGTGAATCATGACGGATATCACTGGGGAGAACCTCCTCTACTCCATAAACCATGAAGAACGGTGTGTATCCTGTTGATCTGTTGGGTGTTGTATTGATGCTCCATAACACAGATGGTAATTCTTCTACCCAACAATCCGACGTTCTCTGCAAAGGAACCATGAGCCGGGGCTTGATGCCTCTCAAGATCTCTTGATTAGCCCTTTCTGCTTGACCATTGGACTGTGGGTGTGCCACTGATGAAATGTCGAGCCGGATGTGCTCCCATTCGCAGAACTCCTTCATGGCACCTTTGGACAAATTGGTACCATTATCTGTGATGATACTGTGTGGAAAGCCAAACCGGAAAATCACTTTTTTGATGAACTGAACCGCCGTGGCCGCATCACACTTGCTAACAGGTTCTGCCTCCACCCACTTTGTAAACTTGTCAACCGCCACCAGGAGGTGGGTCTTCCTATCTTTGGACCTTTTGAAAGGCCCAACCATATCCAGCCCCCAAGTCGCAAACGGCCAAGTAATTGGAATCATTCTCAATTCTTGAGCCGGTACATGAGCACGTCTTGAAAACCTTTGGCAACCATCACATCATCTGACCAGATCCTCTACATCAGCATGAGCAGTTAACCAATAGAAGCCATGGCGAAAAGCTTTAGCCACCAGAGATTTTGAAACGGCATGGTGACCACAATCTCCTTCGTGGATCTCACGCAAAATTTCACGGACTTCTTCAGGAGACACACAGCGTTGAAATGCTCCTGACACACTACAATGATGCAACTCGCCATTGATAATAGTCATGGACTTGGATCGCCGGATTATCTGTCGGGCCAGAGTCTCATCCTCTGGTAACTCGCCCCGGTTCTTGTACGCCAGGTAAGGAAGCGTCCAATCCGGAATAACATGAAGAGCTGCCACCAATTGAGCCTTCGGATCAGGAATAGCCAAATCCGCTTCACCAGGGATCTTGACCGACGGGTTGTGCAGCACATCCAGAAAAACATTGGGCGGGACCGGTTTGCGCTGAGAGCCCAGCCGGCTTAAGGCGTCCGCCGCTTCATTTTTCCGCCGGTCCACGTGGTCCACCTGATAGCCTTTAAAATGACCTGCAACAATATCCACCTCACGACGATATGCTGCCATGAGTGGGTCCTTGGAGTCCCAAGTGCCAGACACTTGCTGAGCCACGAGGTCCGAGTCACCGAAGCACTTAACTCGACTTAGATTCATCTCCTTAGCCATCCGGAGACCATGGAGCAAGGCTTCATACTCAGCTGCATTGTTAGTACAAGGGAACATTAAGCGGAGAACATAACAAAACTTATCACCTCGTGGGGAAGTTAGTACGACTCCAGCCCCCGAGCCTTCCAATTGCCTGGATCCGTCAAAATGGATGGTCCAATATGTGTGATCCGGCTTTTCTTCAGGTGCTTGCATTTCCGTCCAATCATTGATGAAATCAACAAGTGCTTGAGACTTAATCGCCATCCGAGGCACATACTTCAAACCGTGCGGCCCAAGCTCTATAGCCCACTTGGCAATCCGGCCAGTTGCTTCCCGGTTCTGGATGATATCCCCCAAAGAGCAGAACTGACCACCGTAATTGGGTGCCCTTGGAAGTATTGTTTAAGCTTCCGGCTTGCCATAAAAACTCCATACACCAGCTTCTGCCAATGCGGATACCTTTGCTTGGACTCGATGAGTACCTCGCTGATATAATAGACCGGACGTTGAACCGGATGCTCCTTACCTGCCTCCTTTCGCTCCACCACAATAGCCACGCTGACCGCCCGAGCATTAGCAGCAACATATAGCAGTAACGGCTCCTTGTCAATGGGAGCGGCGAGCATAGGCGGATTGGCCAATTGCCGCTTTAAGTCCTCAAATGTTTCATCAGCAGCGGAACTCCAGACAAACTGATCCGTTTTTTCAACATCTGATACAAAGGGATTGCCTTCTCACCAAGACGACTGATAAACCAGCTTAACGCGGCAATCCGGCCTGCCAGGCGTTGAACATCATTGATACACTTTGGTTTAGCCAGGGAGGTGATGGCTGTGATCTTCTCCGGATTAGCCTCAATTCCCCTGTTGGACACCAGAAAACCCAATAACTTGCCCGCCGGTACACCAAAGACACACTTGTCCGGATTAAGCATCATCTTGTATGTCCTCAGGTTATCAAAGGTTTCCTTCAAATCATCAATCAGAGTCTCCTTCTCCCTGGACTTGACCACGGTATCATCCACGTAAGCATGTACATTACGGCCAATCTGCTTGTGAAGACAATTTTGTACACACCGTTGATAAGTTGCCTGGGCACTCTTGAGCCCAAAGGGCATAGACACATAGTAGAAGGCTCTAAAGGGAGTTATAAATGTCGTCTTCTCCTGGTCCTTAACTGCCATTTTGATCTGATGATAGCCAGAATATGCATCCAAAAAACTTAAACGCTCACAACCCGCCGTAGAATCAATAATTTGATCAATACGGGGGAGAGCAAAAGGATCTGCTGGACAAGCCTTATTAAGATCTATGTAATCCACACACATGCGCCAGGTGCTGTTTTTCTTAAGGACCAGCACCGGATTGGCAAGCCACTCAGGGTGAAAAACTTAAACAATAAAGCCAGCTGCTAAGAGCCTGGCTACCTCTTCTCCAATCGCCTTGCGTCTTTCTTCGTTAAACCGGCGGAGGAACTGTTTCACCGGTTTGTATTTAGGATCCACATTAAGGGTGTGCTCAGCGAGTTGCCTCGGTACACCTGGCATGTCAGAGGGCTTCCATGCAAAAATGTCCCGATTCTCACGGATGAACTCGATGAGCGTGCTTTCCTATTTCGGATCCAAGTTGGCACTGATGCTGAACTGCTTGGACGAATCGCCAGGTACGAAGTCAACAAGCTTAGTTTCTGCTGCCGATTTGAACTTCAGGGCCGGATCATGCTCCGTAGTTGGCTTCTTTAATGGAGTCATGTCCGCCGGATCAACATTGTCCTTATAATACTTCAACTCCTCGGTGGCACAAATCGACTCTGCATAGGCCGCATCTCCTTCCTCGCACTCCAAAGCGATTTTGCGGCTTCCGTGAACCGTTATTGTCCCCTTGTGACCCGGCATCTTGAGCTGCAAATACACATAACAGGGCCGTGCCATAAACTTGGCGTAGGCCGGTCGCCCAAACAGGGCGTGATATGGACTTTGGATTTTCACCACTTCAAACGTCAATGTCTCCGACCTGGAATCATGATCATCCCCAAAGGCCACTTCCAGAGCTATCTTACCAACAGGATATGCTGATCTGCCAGGTACTACACCGTGGAACACCGTATTAGATGGTTTGAGATTTTTATCTGTTAGTCCCATACGACGGAAGGTCTCATAGTAGAAGATATTAATGCTGCTCCCTCCATCCATGAGCACCTTGGTGAACTTATAACCTCCCACCTGAGGCGCCACCACCAGAGCCAACTGACCCGGACTATCAACCTGGGGAGGGTGATCCTCTCTGCTCCATATGATTGGCTGTTCAGACCAACGTAGATAACGGGGTATGGCCGGTTCAACAGAGTTGACCGCCCGCCTCTGAACCTTCCGGTCTCGCTTGTCCAAGCTAGTGGTGAAGACATGGTATTGCCCACTACTCAACTGCTTTGGGTTGCTCTGGTAACCTGACTGTTGCTGCTGTTGGTTGTAACCACCCTGGTTGTTCTGACTATTTTGATTATTATGTCCGCCCGGATTACCGTTAAATCCTGAATCAGAATTTCCTCCACCGTAACCCGGCCCGGACCCTGAGCCACCGCCGGAGCCGTGATCATACCGGAAAGCATTAGAATTCTTGAACTCCTGCATAATGAAGCAATCCTTCCAAAGGTGGTTTGCCGGCGCCTCCTTCGTCCCATGTCTTGGACAGGGCTGGCTCAGTAGATAGTTTAGGCGGTCCGGGTTAGGGTTGGGTGCCCCATTGCGATTTTTCGGTTTACCCTTGCATCGCTGGCCATTGTCCTGCGTGTTGGTATTAGCCACAAATTCCATGTTACCATCCGCTTTACGCTTGCCTCCACCACCATTGCCTGCCCAGTGATGCTGCTGACCTTTGGAGTTGCTGTTCCTCTTTCCCTTCCCTGCCTTGTCATCATCAGATTCGGGATCCTTGGTACTATCAGAATCAGCATACTTCACTAAAGAGGCCATGAGGGTCCCCATGTCAGTGCAATGACGCTTCATCCGTCCCAACTTCAGCTTTAGGGGCCCAAACCGGCAGTTGCCTTCTAGGGTTAATACTGCGGTGTCAGCGTCGATGCGGTCTGATGAGTGCAACACTTGTCAAACCCGGCGCACCCAATGAGTCGTTGATTCTCCTTCCTCCTGGACGCAGGAAGCTAAGTCCACTATCGACATAGGCTGTTTACATGTATCCTTGAAATTGCTGATAAACCGGGCTCGTAATTGGGCCCATGAACTGATAGAATTAGCCGGCAAGCTTTTTAACCAAGTACGGGCCGTTCCTTCAAGCATCATGGTGAAGTATTTCGCACATGCCGCGTCATCCACATCAAGCATCTCCATGGCCATCTCATAGCTCTCTACCCATGTCTTTGGAGGTTGATCCGCCATGTAATTTGGTACTTTGCGCAGGCCTTTGAAATCCTTGGGCAGGCGCACATTGTGTAAAGCGGGGATAAGGCAAGGCACCCCCAAAGAACTAGAAGTAACACCAGGTTCGATCGAGATAGTTGGACGAACCGGCGTGAGCTGCCGAGCCTGATGCTGTGCGGCTAACTCGGCCTCCCTGCGCGCTCGGGCCCGGTCCACCACTTCCTGAGCGTTATCAGCACCACCCGCCGGGTTGTTGCCACGGGGTGTTCCGCGTCATTCATTACTCGACACTGTCGGTTCATCCATATGTCTGCTATAGCTCCGGCTTGGACGGGGGGTCGAGTGGATCCGGTCGCGGCTGTGCGAGTACGCTTCCTGTTGGACCAAAGCTGTCCTCAGAAGCTCCTTGACCCGTCGCGTCTCTACTTCATGCGGCGAGTCACCTTCAATTGGAATGGCCTCCAGCCGTGCAGCAGCGGCGACGAGATTGTCCATTGGGTTGGAGTAGTGACCCGGAGGTGTTAAAACAGCCTGAGGTATAACGGCGCTTTGATGAGGCGGGTCCATCCGACGAGGCTGAACCGGCACACCGGTCCCAGGAGCTTCCGCCCGGTTTCCCTCCAGTGGATTACTGGTTCCTGCTCCCGGGGTGTTGAAAAGGTCTCTTGCCTCAAAAACCGGAGGTAAACGGGATCGGTGCTTCCTCCTCATGACTTCATGCGACGCGCTCTGGTCCAACATGAGCCTGTAGGCTTGTGCGTCTAGAGCGGCCCGCTCTGTGGCCATCCTGGTGTCCTCAGCTGCCAGATCCGCCTTGGCCTGGGTGATCTGTTCCTTCACCTTTGCAATCTCCACGTTGTGAACGCCCTGATCCGCCGGATTAGCTTCCGCCATAAGCACAACCAATGCATCAAATAGCTCTGATAGAACTTGAGCCGGCGGGCGCGCAGGGCCTCCTTCCCGGGCAGCCGTCGCCGCTGCTGAACCGGAGGTTGTTGCCGCGGCGGTCGAAGAATGAAGCGTTGCTTGTGTGCCGGCCATGAATATTCCAACACGGTTGGGCAGATCAGAGGGGTCCGGAATACTGTCGCCATCGGAACAGCCCCCAATCCGGCCATCTTGTATCTGATAAAGAGATTCGGTTTCTCCGGTCGATGACTCGTCATCGGAACAAATGACGGTCTCGCTGCGAGATTCTGATCCGTTCTCATAACTTACTCCATGGATGACTCCCACGAAGGCGCGCTTCATGGCCGGTTTAACCCGGGCGGATCGCGCACGCTGAGCCATCTCGACGAGGTCGGTGCAGATGTCCGACTCAGGGCCTGGTTCACCGATCTTGCCAATGAAAACGTGAATGCCACCAAAGGGGACCCAGTACCCGTACTCAACTGAGCCGGCCTCGGGGCCCCAGCCTGCGTCGTCGATGTAGAGCTTGCCGCGATGACTCTTAGTCATCCGGCCTACAGCGTAGCCCTCGAGTCCTTCAAAGCGTCCCTCCAAGAACCTGAAACCATCGTGCGATAGCCCCACGGTGGGCGCCAACTATCGTGGTTTTGTCACGGTAGATGTCCTAGAGAAAGGACTTAGTCGTGGAGCCATCGCGATGGGTTACCTTGAAGGGGTTAAAGCGGACACAGGGACGCAAGAGAGTTTATACTAGTTCGGCCCCTTCGATGAAGGCAAAAGCCTACGTCTAGTTGTGATTGAATTGATGGGGTTTCGATGACTAGGGAGAAAACAAGCTTCGCCTATGTCTCGAGTTGTTGTCTGTTGTCCTTGAACCGCCGCCGGGTCGTCCCCTTATATACACGGGTGACGCCCGTCGGTTCATAGAGTCCCAATACCGGCTCATAGATGTGTCCGGTTCGGTCTCTACTTATTCCTAACTTACAATACAAGTTTATATACAAATACCAGTTTATCAACTACAAGTCTTAAACCGACTACGGGCCTTTGGCCCTCATCTGTCTTCTTGGGTTTTAACACTCTTGAACTACTGATGAAGTTGACCCGTCCCAGATAGGCCGGTTTACGCCCAGCAGTAATATCCCCAATAGAGGCCATATCTGCATATGCTAGGCTCGTCAAGTTTAACCTGAGTATTCTGCGTGTGCAAAACTGGCTTGCACCCGTTGTAGATGGACGTAGATCTTATCACACCCGATCATCACGTGGTGTCTGGGCACGACGAACTTTGGCAACGGTGCATACTCAGGGAGAACACTTTTATCTTGAAATTTAGTGAGAGATCATCTTATAATGCTACCGTCAATCAAAGCAAGATAAGATGCATAAAAGATAAACATCACATGCAATCAATATAAGTGATATGATATGGCCATCATCATCTTGTGCTTGTGATCTCCATCTCCGAAGCACTGTCATGATCACCATCGTCACCGTCGTGACACCTTGACCAGCATCGTAGCATCGTTGTCGTCTCGCCAATCTTATGCTTCCACGACTATCGCTACCGCTTAGTGATAAAGTAAAGCATTACAGCGCAATTGCATTGCATACAATAAAGCAACAACCATATGGCTCCTACCAGTTGCCGATAACTCAGTTACAAAACATGATCATCTCATACAATAAAATTTAGCATCATGTCTTGACCATATCACATCACAACATGCCATGCAAAAACAAGTTAGACGTCCTCTACTTTGTTGTTGCAAGTTTTACATGGCTGCTACGGGCTTAAGCAAGAACCGTTCTTACCTACGCATCAAAACCACAACGATAGTTTGTCAAGTTGGTGCTGTTTTAACCTTCGCAAGGACCGGGCATAGCCACACTTGGTTCAACTAAAGTTGGAGAAACTGACACCCGCCAGCCACCTGTGTGCAAAGCACGTCGGTAGAACCAGTCTCGCGTAAGCGTACGCGTAATGTCGGTCCGGGCCGCTTCATCCAACAATACCGCCGAACCAAAGTATGACATGCTGGTAAGCAGTATGACTTATATCGCCCATAACTCACTTGTGTTCTACTCGTGCACAACATCAACACATAAAACCTAGGCTCGGATGCCACTGTCGGGGAACGTAGTAATTTCAAAAATTTCCTACTCACACGCAAGATCATGGTGATGCATAGCAACGAGAGGGGAGAGTGTTGTCCACGTACCCTCATAGACCGAAAGCGGAAGCGTTAGCACAAACGCGGTTGATGTAGTCGTACGTCTTCACGGCCCGACCGATCAAGCACCGAAACTACGGCACCTCCGAGTTTTAGCACACGTCCAGCTCGATGACGATCTCCGGACTCCGATCCAGCAGAATGTCGGGGAAGAGTTCCGTCAGCACGACGGCGTGGTGACGATCTTGATGTTCTACTGTCGCAGGGCTTTGCCTAAGCACCACTACAATATTATCGAGGACTATGGTGGAGGGGGCACCACACACGGCTAAGAGATCAATGATCAACTGTTGTGTCCATGGGGTGCCCCCTGCCCCCGTATATAAAGGAGCAAGGAGGGAGGCGGCCGGCCTAGAAGGAGGGCGCACCAAGGGGGGAGTCCTACTCCCACCGGGAGTAGGACTCCTCCTTTCCTTGTTGGAGTAGGAGAGAAGGAAAGAGGAGAGGAAGAAGGAAAAGGGGGCTCCACCCCTTGTCCAATTCGGACCAGAGGGGGGTCGCGCGCCTCCTTCCTTTTGGCCTCTCTCCTCTATTCCCGAATGGCCCAATAAGGCCCATATACTCCCCGGCGAATTCCCGTAACTCTCCGGTACTCCGATAAATACCCGAATCACTCGGAACCTTTCCGATGTCTGAATATAGTCATCGAATATATTGATCTTTACGTCTCGAACATTTCGAGACTCCTCGTCATGTTCCCGATCTCATCCGGGACTCCGAACTCCTTCGGTACATCAAAACTCATAAACTCATAATATAACTGTCATCGAAACTTTAAGCGTGCGGACCCTACGGGTTCGAGAACAATGTAGACATGACCGAGACACGTCTCCGGTCAATAACCAATAGCAGAACCTGGATGCTCATATTGGCTCCCACATATTCTACGAAGATCTTTATCGGTCAAACCGCATAACAACATACGTTGTTCCCTTTGTCATCGGTATGTTACTTGCCCAAGATTCGATCGTCGGTATCTTAATACCTAGTTCAATCTCGTTACCGCCAAGTCTCTTTACTCGTTCCGTAATACTTCATCTCGCAACTAACTCATTAGTTGCATTGCTTGCAAGGCTTAAGTGATGTGCATTACCGAGAGGGCCCAGCGATACCTCTCCGACAATCGGAGTGACAAATCCTAATCTCGAAATACGCCAACCCAACATGTACCTTTGGAGACACCTGTAGAGCACCTTTATAATCACCCAATTACGTTGTGATGTTTGGTAGCACACAAAGTGTTCCTCCGGTAAACGGGAGTTGCATAATCTCATAGTCATAGGAACATGTATAAGACATGAAGAAAGCAATAGCAACATACTAAACGATCGAGTGCTAAGCTAACGGAATGGGTCAAGTCAATCACATCATTATCCTAATGATGTGATCCCGTTAATCAAATGACAACTCATGTCTATGGCTAGGAAACATAACCATCTTTGATCAACGAGCTAGTCAAGTAGAGGCATACTAGTGACACTCTGTTTGTCTATGTATTCACACATGTATCATGTTTCTGGTTAATACAATTCTAGCATGAATAATAAACATTTATCATGAAATAAGGAAATAAATAATAACTTTATTATTGCCTCTAGGGCATATTTCCTTCATTTGGTGGATAAGAAGGATGGCAAGGTGAACAAAGGTATATTAGATATACATGTTATTGATGTGTACTTTACTAGTGTTTATAGCAACCCCTCGGTATTTGATACTAGTTTAGTTGCTAAGAGTAGTAACTTGAAACGAGAATTGCGGAATGAACAGAGACTAGTTAAGGGTGAAGTAACGATGTGTGTTGGAAGTAGTTCCAAGAATGATATGATCATCATCGCACACTCCCTATACTTTCGGGATTAGTGTTGAACCTAAATAAGTGTTATTTGGTGTTTGCGTTGAGCATGCATATGATTTGATCATGTTTATTGCAATATGGTTATTCATTTAAGTTAGAGAATAATTGTTATTCTGTTTACATGAATAAAACCTTATATGGTTATACACCCAATGAAAATGGTTTTTTGAATCTCGATCGTAGTGATACACATATTCATAATAATAATATTGAAGCCAAAAGATGCAAAGTTAATAATGATAGGGCAACTTATTTGTGGCACTGCCGTTTAGGTCATATTGGTGTAAAGCGCATGAAGAAAATCCATGCTGATGGGCTTTTGGAATCACTTGATTATGAATCAGTTGATGCTTGCGAACCATGCCTCATAGGCAAAGATGACTAAGACTCCATTCTCCAGAACAATGGAGCAAACAACTGACTTATTGGATACTCCCTCCTTTCCTAAATATAGGGTGTATAGTTTCTGGCACGGAAATTAAAGAACGCATGTGGAGGGAAAATTTCACAAGTTTTGGGCGAGATTACACCTGACTAATTGACATGAGAAAATAGAGGAGCTTCCACGATATAAGGAAATGTAATCAAATCCCTAAAAAAATATCCAAACAAGTGGTGCAACGTAATACACCTTATATTTTGGATTTTTTCTCAAAAATCTATACAACTTATATCAAGGAACGGAGGGAGTATAATACATACTGATGTATGAGGTCCGATGAGTGTTGAGGCTCGCGGCGGGTATCATTATTTTCCGACCTTCACAGATGATTTGAGCAGATATGGGTATATCTACTTGAAGAAACATAAGTCTGAAACATTTGAAAAGTTCAAAGAATTTCAAAGTGAAGTGGAAAATCATCGTAACAAGAAAATAAAGTTTCTACGATCTGATCGCAGAGGCGAATATTTGAGTTACGAGTTTGGCCTTCAATTAAAACAATGTGGAATAGTTTCACAAACTCATGCCACCTGGAACACCACAACGTAATGGTGTGTCCGAGCTTCATAACCGTACTTTATTTGATATACTGCAATCTATGATGTCTCTTACCGATTTACCACTATCGTTTTGGGGTTATGCATTAGAGACAGCTGCATTCACATTAAAAAGGGCACCATCTAAATCCTTTGAGACGACACCGTATGAACTGTGGTTTAGCAAGAAACCTAAGTTGTCGTTTCTTAAAGTTTGGGGTTGCGATGTTTATGTGAAAAAGTTTCATCTTGATAAGCTCAAACCCAAGTCAGAGAAGTGCGTCTTCATAGGATACCCAAAAGTAACTGTTGGGTACACCTTCTATCAAAGATCCGAAGGCAAGATATTTGTTGCTGAGAATGGATCCTTTCTAGAGAAGGAGTTTCTCTAGAAAGAAGTGAGTGGGAGAAAAGTAGAACTTGATGAGGTAACTGTACCTGCTCCCTTATTGGAAAGTAGTTCATCACAAAAATCCGTTTATGTGACTCCACCAATTAGTGAGGAAGCTAATGATGATGATCATGTAACTTCAGATCAAGTTACTACCGAACCTCGTAGGTCAACTAGAGTGAGATCTGCACCAGAGTGGTACGGTAATCCTGTTCTGGAAGTCATGTTAATTGACCATGACGAACCTACGAACTATGAGGAAGCGATGATGAGCCTAGATTCCATGAAATGGCTTGAGGCCATGAAATCTGAGATGGGATCCATGTATGAGAACAAAGTGTGGACTTTGGTTGACTTGCCTGATGATCGGCAAGCCATAGAAAATAAATGGATCTTCAAGAGGAAGACGGACGCTGATAGTAGTGTTACTATCTACAAAGCTAGACTTGTCGAAAAAGGTTTTGACAAAGTTCAAGGTGTTGACTACGATGAGATTTTCTCACTCGTAGCGATGCTTAAGTCTGTCCGAATCATGTTAGCAAATTGCCACATTTTATGAAATCTGGCAAATGGATGTCAAAACTACATTCCTTAATGGATTTCTTAAAGAAGAGTTGTATATGATGCAACCAGAAGGTTTTGTCGATCCTAAAGGTGCTAACAAAATGTGCAAGCTCCAGCGGTCCATCTATGGACTGGTGCAAGCATCTTAGACTTGGAATATACGCTTTGATGAGTTGATCAAAGCATATAGTTTTATACAGACTTGTGGTGAATCATGTATTTACAAGAAAGTGAGTGGGAGCACTACAGCATTTCTGATAAATATATGTGAATGACATATTGTTGATTGGAAATAATGTAGAATTTTCTGGAAAGCATAAAGGAGTATTTGAAAGGTGTTTTTCAAATAAAGACCTCGGTGAAGCTACTTACATATTGAGCATCAAGATCTATAGAGATAGATCAAGACGCTTGATAAGTTTTTTCAATGAGTACATACCTTGACAAGATTTTGAAGTAGTTCAAAATGGAACAGTCAAAGAAAGAGTTATTACCTGTGTTACAAGGTGTGAAATTGAGTAAGACTCAAAGCCCGACCATGGCAGAAGATAGAAAGAGAATGAAAGTCATTCCCTATGCCTCAGCCATAGTTTCTGTAAAGTATGTCATGCTGTGTACCAGATCTATTGTATACCCTACACTGAGTTTAGCAAGGGAGTACAATAGTGATCTAGGAGTAGATCACTGGACAGCGTCAAAATTATCCTTAGTGGAATAAGGACATGTTTCTCGATTATGGAGGTGACAAAAGGTTCGTCGTAAAGGGTTACGTCGATGCAAATTTTGACACTGATCCAGATGACTCTAAGTCTCAATCTGGATACATTTTGAAAGTGGGAGCAATTAGCTAGAGTAGCTCCGTGCAGAGCATTGTTGACATAAAAATTTGCAAAATACATACGGATCTGAATGTGGCAGACCCGTAGACTAAACTTCTCTCACAAGCAAAACATGATCACACCTTAGTACTCTTTGGGTGTTAATCACATAGCGATGTGAACTAGATTATTGACTCTAGTAAACCCTTTGGGTGTTGGTCACATGACGACATGAACTATGGGTGTTAATCACATGGTGATGTGAACTATTGGTGTTAAATCACATGGCGATGTGAACTAGATTATTGACTCTAGTGCAAGTGGGAGACTGAAGGAAATATGCCCTAGAGGCAATAATAAAGTTATTATTTATTTCCTTATTTCATGATAAAATGTTTATTATTCATGCTAGGATTATATTAACCGGAAACATAATACATGTGTGAATACATAGACAAACATAGTGTCACTAGTATGCCTCTACTTGACTAGCTCGTTAATCAAAGATGGTTAAGTTTCCTAACCATAGAAATGAGTTTTTATTTGATTAACGGGATCACATCATTAGGAGAATGATGTGATTGACTTGACCTATTCCGTTAGCTTAGCACTTGATCGTTTAGTATGTTGCTATTGCTTTCTTCATGACTTATACATGTTCCTATGACTATGAGATTATGCAACTCTCGTTTACCGGAGGAACACTTTGTGTGCTACCAAACGTCACAACATAGCTGGGTGATTATAAAGGTGCTCTACAGGTTTCTCCGAAGGTACTTGTTGAGTTGGCGTATTTCGAGATTAGGATTTGTCACTCCGATCGTCGAGGAGGTATCTCTAGGCCCACTCGGTAATACTTATCACTATAATCCTTGCGAGCATTGTAACTAATGAGTTCATTACGGGATGATGTATTATGGAACGAGTAAAGAGACTTGCCGGTAACGAGATTGAAATAGGTATTGAGATACCGACGATCGAATCTCGGGCAAGTAACATACCGATGACAAAGGGAACAACGTATGTTGTTATCCGGTTTGACCGATAAAGATCTTCATAGAATATGTAGGAGCCAATATGAGCATCCAGGTTCCGCTATTTTTTATTGACCGGAAACGTGTTTCGGTCATGTCTACATAGTTCTCGAACCCGTAGGGTCCGCACGCTTAATGTTCGGTGACAATTTGTATTATGAGTTTATGTGTTTTGATGTACCAAAGGTAGTTTGGAGTCCCGGATGAGATCGGGGACATGACGAGGAGTCTCGAAATGGTCGAGACGTAAAGATCGATATATTGGACGACTATATTCGGACATCGGAAAGGTTCCGAGTGATTCGGGTATTTTCCGGAGTACCAGAGAGTTACGGGAATTCGCCGGGGAGTATATGGGCTTTATTGGGCTTTAGGGGAAAGAGAGAGGAGAGACTGCGCCCCCCAATGCTTAGTCCGAATTGAACTAGGTGGAGGGGCGGCGCCCCCTCCTTCCTTCTCTTCTCTTTCCCTTTCCTTCTCTCCTACTCCTACTACTTGGAAGGGCTCCTAGTTCTACTAGGAAAGGGGGAATCCTACTCCCGGTGGGAGTAGGACTCCTCCAGGGTGCGCCATAGAGAGGGCCGGCCCTCCCCCTCCTCCACTCCTTTATATATGGGGAGGGGGCACCCCTTGGAGACACAACAATTGATCATTGATCTCTTAGCCGTGTGCAGTGCCCCCCTCCACCATAATCCACCTCGATCATATCGTAGCGGTGCTTAGGCGAAGCCCTGCGTTGGTAGCATCATCATCACCGTCACCACGCCGTCATGCTGACGAAACTCTTCCGTGAAGCTTTGCTGGATCGGAGCTCGCGGGACGTCATCGAGTTGAACATGTGCAGAACTCGGAGGTGCCGTGTGTTCGGTACTTCGATCGGTCGGATCATGAAGACGTATGACTACATCAACCACGTTGTGCTAATGCTTACGTATTCGGTCTACGAGGGTACGTGAACACACTCTCCCCTCTTGTTGCTATGCATCACCATGATCCTGTGTGTGCGTAGGGATTTTTTTTGAAATTACTACATTCCCCAACAAGTTCTTGAGTTGGGAAAGGTGTCATATCCCTCCGAGGAGGCCTTCAACAAGGAAAACCACACCCAAAGGCATTGTTCACCAACAACCCCGAATAAGTGGAGCGGGACTTCCGCCGGAGAACCGATGACCTATGCCAGGGACAATGTCCCCAAACAGCACCACCGGATGGGAGCTAGCACATGCGCTGCAACACGAAGCACTGGCCGGAGCACCACCGATGGTGCTAGCCTAGGAACAAGGCCTAGGTCGGCACTACCGCAGACTGCCATCCTGACGGGAGCCACCATACATCTCGATTGCAAACAAATCATCAAGCAAGCAACTGCCCACCGGAGCAGTTGATCTTACCATAGAACCGTGCACCACAACAAGCCCCTCGAGTCGTACCCCGAAGGCCGGCTAGCCACCAGGAGGGAGGGGACGCACAAGGGAAGCATCCCACGTGCTAGGATGCAGGCCCGCCGCAAACCCAAATCGAGAAATGAGCCCAGTTGTTGCGACACCAATAGCCTCCACATGCCGGTTGTGCGTCGGCCGGAAGAGCCCAATGCCTCCAACTCAGATATGATCGTCGACACCCCAATGGGGCCCAATCTGAACGAAACCATGTGCAGCCGCGGGCCACCCACATCCATGCGAGAGGGTGAGAGAAGAGCCCACCATCACGGACACCATACCGACTTTGCCCGACGGATAAAGAAGAGGAGTGTCGGTGGAGGGAGGTTGTCCGACGGCTAGGGTTTCACACCCGGGTCGCTCGTGGGGAGTAACTCCGAACCTGGTTTGTACATCAGCCCTTCATTGTTTTGAATGAAGAGTAGAAGACTGTACATTTACGGCGTAATAATCCCAAAAATGTGAAGAGACAGACCTTAAAAAACCCGACTACTCCTATAATCGCCATGAATGCCCTCTCGGGCGGCGACAGCGGCGTACGGCTCCCAGTTACTACCTCCTTTCCGGTTTATAGGGCTCAATTCAAAAACCTCATCAACCAAGGTAGATGATGAGTGGTGGAATAATTTTTGTAGTTTGCAAAAGCACTCAATTAATGTGCCCATTTTCTTCACAAAGTTGTGTTTCCAATGCATTAATTGCAATGCATGCATGAATAAAGTATATGCATTGGTCAACTTTCTCTTAATCCTCGTATGCAATGATTTAATGCACCTTGAAATCTGAACATGTGATGGGAAACAATCAAATTGAGACTTATAAAACGGGAAATCTAAAATTTTGAGATAAGCCCTATAAACTGGAAAGGAGGGAGTATGAATGACCTCTCCGGCCGCAGCGCCGCTTCGCCTCCGCCTCTTAATCTTCCGCTTCCGCATGACGACCTTCTCCTGGAGATCCTCCTGTGCGTACCGCCTGAGCCAATCCACCTCCTCCGCGCCTCCCTCGTCTCCAAGCACTGGCGTCGCCTCATCAACGACGCCCGGTTCCTCCGCCGCTTTCGTGCATTCCACGGGGCGCCTCTCGTGCTCGGCTTCATCAACAACCAGCCGGGGCCTCCCCTCTTCGTCCCCACCTCCGACGCCTTCGCCGTCCCCTCCCCCACCATGTCCCACGACTCCTGGTGGGCCTTGGACTGCCGCCACGGCCGCGCCCTCCTCCAAAACAGGAACGCCGGGAATCTCCTGGTCCGACACCTCATGTCCGGCGAGCAGCGGTGCTTGCCTCGGCCGCCCCCGGCGCTCAATGAGTACGAGTGCGAACCCGGCTTCAACGCCGCGGTCCTCCGCGCGGTCGGCAACGAGGACCGCCTCGACTGCTGTTGCTGCCCATTCCTCGTGGCCATGCCGTTCAGCCACGGCGGCCGTGCTGACCTGGCCTCCGCCCGCGTCTACTCGTCTGAGACCGGCGTCTATATCATCGTCCGGACCTAGATTACACCATGTGCTTGTATCACAAGTAATTGTGAAGGAATACCACTGTCCTCTGCATATCGTCCCACTTATAGCATGAAACCTAGGGCAGCCTTGTCACAAACCAAACATCCCCATAGCTCTTTAACGCATGGGCACAGCTACATCATGGCTAGGGGACATATGCCCCCCCCACCCCTACACAAAATACTGAATAGGAAAACTTGATGGAGTAGACCCAGGAAGATATAGCTGCTAGTGAACAATTTGTATTTGTATTGATGTGAACCAATTGGATCATCTATTAGGGTGAACAATTTTTTTACACCGTGGCACAACCATGTCTATTATCCTCTATGAATGATGAAGTGTAGTTTTATGAGTAGATGTCATGTGAACATTATATTCACATATAAGCTGCACAATTTACTTTGCCTGCTGAATGAAGACTCATCTTATGCTCTTTTGGATGTTACAAAGTTCAGGTCTGAAACTTTGAACCATGTTTGCCTGAAGGAATAGAATGAACATTGCAAATTGTATATGCCTCCTACACGTTTTCAAGTGTACGAACCATAGTTTATTGCAGACGATAAGTCTCGTTAACTCACTTCCTATCTAGATATGAACATTCATACTGTGCACTCAAGTTTTGTATCATACATCCTGCTGGATGCTTCTAATTCCCAAACAGTGTGCTCATTTATGCTATTTTTGTAATATTTTGTTTGCCATTTGCAACCAAGTAATTCTTGGGTGCTAGGAAATAGCCACCATACAAGTGAAACATCTAGGTGTGTTCTGTTGTTCTTCTTTACCGGTGTTTCAGATATCTATATCATCGTCCAGACCTAGATTACACCATGTGCTTGTATCACAAGTAATTGTGAAGGAATGGGCCTGCATTCAACAGATATAAACAGGGATTTGCAAACAAAAACAAAAGAGGAATTTTGTAGTCACCTTTTCATGTAGCGTAAAAAATGTATTTACCGGGAGCAATAGAGTTGGGATACATCCTAGCTGTGTCAAATAACACCGTGACACTCAAAATTACCAAATTAGGTAGTCAATGCAAAACTTTCCTTTCTTCCAATTTTAAGGTACCTGATTCTCATGTTTGCACGGTGATTTTTCAGTTGTTTGAGTCCCATGCTGTTGTGGGATTTGGGGTGATCTGTGCTTATTTCTCCGGTTTGTTCTGGGGAGTTGGAGAAATACATCCTTTCTGTCATTCGACTATTTGACGACTCTCTTCTGCACATAAAACTTGTTCAAATATATGCCCTATTTTTATACTTTATTTATCACATTTGCCATTGGCCTCTAGTCTCTTCCTTCAAAATGCAGTCAGCATTGGTGGTGTAGAGGGCCAAGCTCAACTGATGAAAAATCGATGAAATTGTGGTGCCGAGAGTGGTTTTTCAGCTCCCGGGTGCCTAGGCACCCTCTATGAACAGTACATTCAAAAAAATAGGAAAAAAATTCAAAAAATATGAAACTTTGCAACATCAAATATGATTAAACTTTGTAAGTGCTTTCAAGTTTTCATGCCAAAAAAAACCATTCGAGGAGCTCTACACACGAAAAAGATTTCAGTGCTTGAAGTTTCAAGCATTTTTAGCACTAAAATCTGAAACTCGTTTGTACACCTTTCTCTACATGATATTTTGGCATGAAAACTTGCAATAACCTACAAAGTTTAACCATCTTTGATGTTGCAAAGTTTTTTTTTGAATTTGTTTTCTATTTTTTTTTGAATTTACTGTTCATAGAGGGTGCCTAGGCACCCGGGAGCTGTTACACCTTTCTGTTGTGGTGCCATCGCTTCTGTCAGTAAGTTTTTTTGGTTGAAGAGATGGTGTAAAATTACCTTCTGTTATGTCGTCTATTGTTTGGCTTGAGTTACATGATACTTTTTGTGATGCATTGTTTCTGAAACAATGGATTGATTGTCCATGCTGTAGTAAAGAAGCTTGCAGTACTACTATGCAAACGACAGTTTGAACCTTGAAAAATACAAACACTTAGCTTTAGTTTCTCTTTACAGTTTTGTGTTCCTGCAAACGTTCATCTCTTGAAATGATGATTCTTCAATGAAGAGAAGCTGCTGAGAATTTGTTCAATCTGTTAAGTTATTTATTCTGTAGGCTTTTCAATGTGGTATCAGGAAATAGATAATCACTGCTCTGATCGTCACCACTGTGGCATGGCACTCCATTATTATGTGATTGGTTTCTAACTTTCTATATCAATTGGTTTCTTTTAAATCTGGCATGCTCTTGTGATCCCTTGACTGAAAATCTAGATTATCCTTGGTGTATGCCATTTCTGCATTCCCAGATGTAGGTTGCATGCCCTGTTTTTGGTGATTCCTTGCTGAAACTCTGACTTGCGTGCAGCTGATGAAAATTCTCAGAGATGTTCCTGCCTCCAATTTGGTCATGATGGACTAACGAAAATGAAAAACCACAACTAATTAGACGTCCAACTCCTGTGGGATTGTGCTTGTCTTTTGCATTTTGAACCCTTAGCTTCAATCATTCTTCATTGTGCAATCCTATTTTAATGCAGATAGCACCCTTCCTTTTGTTCTTAATCATTTTGCTCTGTCATGTTTCAGATCAATGCATGATTAACATGATAATTTCTACTTACTATATTTTCTTCTTCACCAATATATACATGACTGAACATAAAATCCATGTGCTTCACAGATCACCCAATTGTTAGAAAATACAGACAACAAATTAAGAAGTGAGCCCATGCTTCACAGATAACCATTTCACGACTGAATATAAAATCCATGCCACCACCCAATTTTTATAATTTTTAGAATAATGTATTAGGAAGCAATCTCCATGAACATCTTCTGATCTCTTTTAATCACCAAAGACGTTGGATAAACAGAGTGCAATATTACAGCATGACCATTGTAATTTCTCAACATTCGTCTTTTGGAGCGGGAACCAAATCTCGTTTCATACATTAAAAAAGTATGATGCACAAAGAACATTGATAAAAGTGAAATTGATCCCTCCTTGTACTACTTGTTGAGCGTCCTCAGATCAAAGTCCATCTTTGTTGGAACTAAAAGTGGTCAATATGCTCACAGTGGTAAAAAATCGCATATATCTTGGTCGGTGCTTAAAGCAAGCTGTGTGACACGGTTTGTAAAATGTGGACGAACCCACTGCCATCTAAGCTATGGGCGTGGCTGTATGGAGAAGAGAATTCAAACTGCGGCAACAAATCATTGTCATACTTTGGGTAAAAAAAAACCATGCTGTTGTCTGTTGTGCACAGCCACAAAACTGAACTAAAATACCAGCTCAAGTCCAAGCTATATTTCTGCTGGAACAGGGATGAAGTTTCAAATCCAAAATCAAGCAGAATTGAGCAGCTAATAACAACTCTCTGTTCTTGAAACAGCAAAGCAACCCCATGAACATTGACAGCAATCCATGAACATTAGCCAAATGCGTCATGATAATGCTAAATCCAATAAATGCGTCATCAATCAACCAACAAAACCATTATATTAGACTGCTTGGAAATCTTGGATTCTTATAATTCACAGAATCCAAATCCTGGGAGTCTTGGATTCACAGAAACCAGCAGTACAAAACTAGAACGGGGATGAAGTTGCAAATCCAAATCAAGCTAGCAGAATTGAGCCGCTAATAGCAACTCTCTGTTCTTGAAACAGCAATCCATGAGCATTAACCAAATTAATTCGTCATGATAATGCTAACTCCAACACATTGGGCATCCACCAACAAAACCATTATATTACACGTACTGTTTGGAAATCTTGGATTCACAGAATTCATAGAATCCAAATCTTGGGAGTCTTGGATTCATATAAACCAGCAGTACGAACAAAACTAGCGCGGCATTCATAGAATCCAGGTAGCAGCAGCAGCAGCAAACTATCGACAGTTTGAACGCGTACGCAAGAAGACAAGAACATGCAAGAAAAAACGCAAGACATGTTCCATCGCTTACGCAAGAACACAAGAAGTAGCTAGCGATCAAGTCGCACGCACGGGCACGGCAGCCCTCAGGTCCTCGAGGGCGCCGGCGACCAGCCAGACGCAACCGTCGGCCGTCTGCTTCACCTTGGCGAGGAGGTCGTAGGTCCTGAGGCGCTCGGCCTCGATGAGCTCGGGCACGCCGGGGAGACGATGGATGTCCAGCAGGCAGCGGATCCCCAGCCGGAGGTCGCAGCACAGCTCCACGGCGTCGTACGCTTCTTCGGCGAGCTGCCTGGCAGCCAGGAGCTTGTGGCAGGCGCGCCGCTGCGCGGCGGCGGTGCCGGGGAGGAGGCGGACGCTGCGCACCGGGTTGGACGGGAGGAAGAGCTCCGTGGCGCCTCCGCGGAGCGCGAGCTCCGTGGCGCTCCCCAGCAAGGACGCGGCGGTGTAGAGATCGCTGGCCGCGTCGTCGAGCGACTTCTCCGCGATCTCGATGGGACTGCTGCGCAGTACCGGCCCGCGCAGCGGCGTCGCGAGTATCGCCCGCGCGTGGCCTATCTTCCCGGGGATGATAAGGCAGCGGGCGTGCGCCTGCACCACCCGCTCCCGGAACCGTGTCTTCCACGCCTGCGCCGCCATCTCTCTCTCGCTCGCTCGCTCGCTCGCTTCCTTCCGGTGGCGTTGGGTTTGGGGTTCTGAATGTTTCGCTTCGCTTGCGAGGCCGGCGGGCGGGCTCTGAAATAGGCAAGGCTCCCTGGTGAGGGTGGGATCCACGGAAGTAACGGTTTTTCTTTTTTTTACCTCGCGCGCGGTGGAACTGAACCATATGGGGAAAATTACGGGCGGTTAAAAATCTAATAAAATCCACGTCAAAAAAGAAAAATCTAATAAAACCGCACAGGAATTAATGAGGTCAATTCCCTCCCAAGCCGGTCCAACAAACAAGCCACATTCCATCCAGGTAGGGCCAGGAGTAGAGTCGGATTCCTTTTTTTTTCATGAAACTTCTGCATATCCATGTGTGAGTGAAGGTTTTTTTTTTCAAAGTATGTCAATGGTGTATCATATTTTTATGGAAGGGAGCAATAAAAGTTTACAAAAAGCCGGAGCACAATGTGAACAAAGACTCTAGCACATGGCACCAACACACACAATACACAATAGCCTACTCTCTCGCAAAATGTTGAAGTTCACGTGCACCCGCTATTTTCAGCTCTTTATCTCCGAGATGATCTGAGTAACCAGTTCTTAAGGGCCGAGTTGTTGACCGACTCTCCCAAATACTCTAGCGTTTTTCTACTTTCAAAGGGGCCATACCGTCAATACAACTAGGGAATCAAAACCTCTCCGATCCTATTTTGAAAATCTTTCTCGGGACTGAATCCACCAAACCACCACCGTATCCGAGAGGATGTAGGCCTCAGTAGTTGCAACCTAAAGTGATCCAAGGTCCAATGCCACACCTCCCTCACATAGCAACATTGCCGGAGGATGTGCTCCGCGTTACCCTCCTCATGTAGACAAATATAACAGGGAGATGGCATGTCCTAAAGACCGCGACATGCACGACATTCAGAAGTCCAAATCTGATATTGCACGACCGACCAAACAAAGATTTTACGCTTCAAGGGGCCCAACACTTCCATATGCAGGTCACGGGAGGGAAGCAAACAAGTCCCTGACAGAGCCGGTCGTACGTGGATCACACAGAGTATGAGCCTGAAACATTGCACGGCCAAGCGAAAGCATCTTGTATCCCGGCGTTCATCTGCACCTACGAGATGACATCAGAAAGCTCTTTTTACCGGTGCTGGTAGGTACTGGCGAACCATCCACCATTCAAGTGCTTTGCGATCTGTGTCTAAGTGGAGCCCATTCAAATGTATAACTGATGTAGCCAATGGTGTTGTAGCTACTAGGAAAGAGAGAAACGCCATGGAGGTGTCTAGTGTTGTGCCATATACTCAAAATATTGTGAGGCACAATAGCATGAGTGCCAAGGAATTGAAGGTGCCGACGCACGCAACTGTACAGGCTTCATCTATACTCTATATTGACTCCTTTGGTCTTCGAATTCCCTCTGCTGAAGCACTGAAAGAGGACATCAAGCCAAACTTCAGAACACCACCATGTAGTTGTAACCTGGCTGGTAAGAGTTCGTAGTAAGGTTGTGTTAGATCCTATACATGATCTATTTTTGTTGGGTCAGATCCTACATGATCAACATTTCCGGATTATTTTATTAGAAAAATTGTCTTAATTAGTATGGTTGAGAGAGAGATGGTCCTAATAATATATGGCTAGTAGTAGTTGGGTCAGTTTTCATAGGGTTTGTTAGCATCACGTCAGGTGCAAGTTTTAGTCGGTTCACAATCTCCTTTAAATATCTACCGCTCCGGCTATGTAAGACAGATTTGTTTTTATCGAGGGTTAATAGATACAGATAAAACATCTCATGTTGGGGGCTACTAAATATTGTCTTCGTTGCTGATCCGTAAGAATTTTGTTGTTGCTGCGCGTGGAGCCGATCTAATCTACTCAACGCTAGTTTTTGATCCTACAGTCTTTCATCTTTGCTTGACTGAAATTTCTTGTTGCTACTGCAAATAGTACCATGAAAGATTTGGGCCAACAAACGACTCGCCGTCTAGTTGAGTCACATCAAGTGATATTCAGAGCAAGGTTGATCACGGTACAATTTTTTCTCCCGGGTTCTTCAGTTGATCTACTTGAGTTGCTATAATGGTGAATTCACAGAAATCAAATTCAAGTGTGCATGGTGCACATGAAGGAGATGTGGAAGACGAGCTGCCTTTGCCCACCTATGATCCGAGTGTTGCGCCGGCTATCGTGCTAGGATTGGAGGCAACTCGTGACTATGTGCTGAATCTAGTGAGGAGGCGCATCGACAAGGTTGAGGAAAGTCTAGGAAAAAAGACTTGTGTCAAACTTTACCAATTTTTTTCATGCGATCGTGAGAGCACGCGACAATGACACAATGATTTTCGTTATTTTCCGGACTCTATATGCATTTGCTGAAATTAAAATACCAACAAAAGGCCTACGCCTCTAGTCACACCCTGTGGCCGAACTGTTTGAATTTTTTTCCCGTTTCTTGCTCAATGAATGAAGACTCGCAAAGCGACACACAAATGATCTTGCTAACACACACACACACACACGTGTAATTACGACTATACACACACACACACACACACAAACGGGATCTTTTTTTTGCATATTCATAGTTTGGGATTGCTAGCGAGGCCTGCCACCTGGTAAAATGTACCAGAAAATCAAACCATAGGGTACAATCATGATTTCTTACCGTGGAAAAAAATTAGAGGCGAAACGATGAACTCATGTTTTTATTCGAACAAAAATATGATATTAGGTAATGTAAATGTTTTCAAAGAGCACACGGTTCACTCATGAAAGCCGTGTGTCCACTAAACCGTGGCCGATGCCCCCTCCCTCTGCCACGCGCGCGATCTGAGTCATGTGTTCTGATTGGCCAGAACCCAAACCCCACGGATCGTACGTCTGCACTGTTGGATTCTCCTTGATCGAACGGCGATCCTCATCCCTTTCGACAACACATGTAAATGTTTTCAAATAGCCCCTCCCTCAAAAAATGTTTTCAAATAGCACACGGTTCACACACGAAAGCCGTGTGCCTACCAAAACATGGCCGATGCCTCCCCTTTGCTGCACGCGTGATCTGAGTCGTGCGTTTTGATTGGCCAGGGCGCAAACCCCACGGATCGTACGTCTGCATCGTTGGATGCTCCCAGATCGAACGACAATCATCATCCCTTTCGACAGGAAGTGCAGTCCATCTAGGAATTGATTTATATGCCAAAATGCACGGTAAATGCAAAAAAATATCTTACATATAGCACACGAGACCTAAAATGCGCCAGCAAATCAAACCTGTGGTATAATTGTGATTGCTTTACGTGGAAAAAATTTAGAGGCGAAACGATGAACTCACGTCTTCATTTCAAAATTAGTACGTCTTCAGCCCTGTTCAGAGTCACTCCAACTCCTAAAAATATGAGAAGCTGGAGCATCTCTTTCCCAGCTCCATGCCTTTTGACTCCAACTCCGGGAGCGGAGTGGTGAATGAGCACGTCTCCGAACAGGGCCTTCATTTCAAACGAAATTATTTTGTTTGTGCACACGAGCGCTTAGAGGCAACCGTTTGCATAGGCCTTTCCGCGCGCGTGGCGACCGGGGATATTTTTCACCATTTTCACCTAGGCCGCCAACACCCGGAGTCCCCAACACCCCCACCGTCCGCCCGCGTTTTACTCAACTAGTCCACCCAATCTTCATCGCCAGCTCGCCCTCCCCCAGATCCACAGCAGAACCCTCTCAGGCGCCGACGTGCTCACCCCGGTCGTCTGCCCGCTCTTCGGCGTCAAGCCTACCTCCACTGCCGTTCCCAACACACGGCGGCCCGCGCCTCGCCATCTTCGTTTGCTCGCCAGCCACCCTCGAGCATATCGATGCAGTAACCCTCGCCTCTCCTATGGTCCGGTCGGGTTTGCATTAAGAAGCATGTTAGTTACTGCTCTCCATCGCGGTGAGGCATATTTCCTCGCAATCCCTCTTCCAATTTCGTTCTGTATGTTCCCAAATTGGCTATAAAATAACGAAGAGCATATATATGTTCATTATCTACCTTCCTTACTACATATAAGCTGTATTTGTTCCAATAAGTTACTGTCTATTTAAAGATCGCAGGCGCCCGAGTCAGACAAACTTAACAAATTAGCCGTACATTTTCTAAATTATTGCATGGCAAGTTTAGAAAGCTTGATACCAAGTTGTTAGTTTTATGCTTATCCTCCTTTCCCGAGTTTCGCATGTGTTCTCTGTAGATGCCGAGTAGCAGCGGCAACACTCATGCTTCAAGCGATGTATCTTCATCTGATTCGGACAACCCTAGGTCTTCAGCAGATTGTGAGGGATCAAGTAATCTTAAACGGGATAGAGCTACAGCAATTACCCTTCCAGTCAGAACATGGAGGAACGCTCCAAGGAAGCCCGCATACCAGCCTAAAGGTGTATATGAAGTAACCGAGATTGATTTAAAGTCTTGGGCTCCAACTAAACCAGATAAAGCATGCACGAGGTTCATGAGTGTGTGTGGATTTGTTGGCAGGGCAAGGCTCAACATTAAGGCTAGGGATGCTTGGAGAAACTGGAAGCACATGCTGTACAAGAAGTACTTGAGTGAAGGCAAGAACCCAATCCATGCATACCCCCAAATTACAAAGGCAGACTGGGCAGAATTCAAAAGGGTTAGGGCAACTAAAGAGTTTGCTGAGAAGAGTTTCAAGCAATCGGAACTTCATAAGAAGAACATACACCCCCACCGTATGGGTGTGGCAGGATACTACGGCATGAAACTGATATGGGAACAGGAGGATGATACGTCTCCAACATATCTATAATTTTTTGATTGTTCCATGCTATTATATTATCTGTTTTGGATGTTTAATGGGCTTTACTATGCACTTTTATATTATTTTTGGGACTAACCTATTAACCGAAAGCCCAGTGCAAATTGCTGTTTTTTTGTCTATTTCAGTGTTTCGCAGAAAAGGAATATCAAACGGAATCCAAACAGAATAAAACCTTCGCGAGGATCGTTTTTGGAACAAACGTGATCCAGAAGACTTGGAGTGGACATCAAGAAAGCAGCGAGGAAGCCACGAGGCAGGAGGGCACGCACAGGGGGCTAGGCGCGCCCCCACCCTCGCGGGCACCTCGCAGCTCCACCGACCTACTTCTTTCGCCTATATATATACTCTTATACCCTAAAACCTTCGGGGAGAGCCACGAAACACCTTTTCCACCGCCGCAACCTTCTGTACCCGTGAGATCCCATCTTGGGGCTTTTTCCGGTGCTCTGCCGGAGGGGGATTCGATCACGGAGGGCTTCTACATCAACACCATAGCCTCTCCGATGATGTGTGAGTAGTTTACCACAGACCTTCGGGTCCATAGTTATTAGCTAGATGGCTTCTTCTCTCTCTTTGGATCTCAATACAAAGTTCTCCTCGATCTTCTTGGAGATCTATTCGATGTAACTCTTTTTGCGGTGTGTTTTCCGAGATCCGATGAATTGTGGGTTTATGAACTTGATTATCTATGAATATTATTTGATTCTTCTCTTAATTCTTATATGCATGATTCGATATCTTTGCAAGTCTCTTCGAATTATTAGTTTGGTTTGGCCTTCTAGATTGATCTATCTTGCAATGGGAGAAGTGCTTAGCTTTGGGTTCAATCTTGCGGTGCTTGATCCCAGTGACAGAAAGGGAAACGACACGTATTGTATTGTTGTCATCGAGGATAAAAACATGGGGTTTATATCATATTGCTTGAGTTTATATCTCTACATCATGTCATCTTGCCTAATGCGTTACTCTGTTCTTATGAACTTAATACTCTAGATGCATGCTGGATAGCGGTCGATGTGTGGAGTAATAGTAGTAGATGCAGAATCGTTTCGGTCTACTTGTCACGGACGTGATGCCTATATTCATGATCATTTCCTTAGATATCATCATAACTATGCGCTTTTCTATCAATTGCTCGGCAGTAATTTGTTCACCCACCGTAATACATGCTATCTTGAGAGAAGCCACTAGTGAAACCTATGGCCCTCGGGTCTACTTTACATCATATAAGTTTCCAATCTAGAATTCTAGTTTACTATTTATTTTCTAATCTTTATTTTCCAATCTATACCATAAAAATACCAAAAATATTTATCTTATTATCTTTATCAGATCTCACTTTTGCAAGTGGCCGTGAAGGGATTGACAACCCCTTTATCGCGTTGGTTGCGAGGTTCTTGTTTGTTTGTGCAGGTACTAGGCGACTTGCGTGTAGTCTCCTACTAGATTGATACCTTGGTTCTCAAAAACTGAGGGAAATACTTATGCTACTTTGCTGCATCACCCTTTCCTCTTAAAGGGAAAACCAACGCATGCTCAAGAGGTAGCAAGAAGGATTTCTGGCGCCGTTGCCGGGGAGATCTACGCCAAGTCAAGACACACCAAGTACCCATCACAAACCCTTATCCCTCGCATTACATTATTTGCCATTTGCCTCTCGTTTTCCTCTCCCCCACTTCACCTTTGCCGTTTTATTCGCCCTTTTTCCATTCGCCTCTTCTCGCTTGCTTCTTGTTTGCTTGTGTGTTGGATTGTGATGGCTCCGCCAAAAATCATTGATCTTCACCTTAGAAGGTTGGAAGAAATTGAAAACAACGTTAGAAGCTTTATGTCCTTGCAATTTGAGCATAATAATTTCTTCAGGAATGAGCTTAAAGAACAAAAAGGTTTTATGGGGTACATGAATAAAGAACTTGATGATATGTCTAAGGAATTTTATGGTTTGAAATCTCAGTTCGCTCATCTTGAAAACTTGATAGCCCAAATTTCGGATAAGCAGGCCACCTTAGTTAATAAGATGGCCGCCAAACCGGAAGAGCTAGAGGGTAATAATGATGAAGATCTAAAAGTGATTGGTGTGTCTCCTATTAAATCTTTGTTTTTTCTAATATTAATATTGATAAAGATGGGACTGGAGATGAGTCAACTTTAGTTAAAAGGCGTCCCAATGATTCAGTGTTTTTAGATCTTGATGCAAAAAATTGGTACAAGTGGGATTGAAGAGGTCAAAACTTTACATAGCAATGAACCCACTATTTTAGATTTCAAGGAATTTAATTATGATAATTTCTCTTTGATAGATTGTATTTCCTTGTTTCCATCTATGTTAAATTCTCCTCATTCTTATGATCAAAACAAAGCTTTTACTAAACATATCGTTGATGCTTTAATGCAATCTTATGAATAAAAGCTTGAATTAGAAGTTTCTATCCATAGAAATCTTTATGATGAGTGGGAACCTACTATTAAAATTAAAATTAAAGATCATGAATGCTATGCTTTATGTTATTTGGGTGCTAGTGTTTCCACAATTCCAAAAAATTTGTGTGATGTGTTAGGTTTCCGTGAATTTGATGATTGTTCTTTAAATTTGCATCTTGCGGATTCCACCATTGAGAAACCTATGGGAAGAATTAATGATGTTCTTATTGTTGAAAATAGGAATTGTGTGCCCGTAGATTTCATTGTTCTTGATATAGATTGCAATCCTACTTGTCCTATTATTCTTGGTAGACCTTTCCTTAGAACGATTGGTGCAATTATTGATATGAAAGAAGGAAATATTAGATTCCAATTCCCATTAAGGAAGGGCATGGAACACTTTCCTAGGAAGAAGATTAAATTACCTTATGAATCTATTATGAGAGCCACTTATGGATTGCATACCAAAGATGATAATTCCTAGATCTATTCTTGTTTTTGTGCCTAGCTAGGGGCATTAAACGATAGTGCTTGTTGGGAGGCAACCCAATTTTATTTTTTGTTTCTTGTTTTTTTTCCTATTTAGTAATAAATAAATCATATATCCTCTGTTTTATTATGTTTTTTATGTTTTAATTAGTGTTTGTGCCAAGTAAAGCCTTTAGGATCTTCTCGGATGATTGTTATTTGATCTTGCTGAAAAAAATAGAAAGTATGCGCTGACGAGAATAATTTTCATTTTTAACCAGAGAGCGATAAAATACTGATTCCAACTTGAGTTGATTAATATACAAATTATTTAGGTCTTCCTAATTTATTAGAATTTTTGGAGTTACAGAAGTATTCGAAACCTACAAATTACTATAGACTATTCTGTTTTTCACAGATTCCGTTTTTCGTGTGTTGTTTGCTTATTTTGATGAATCTATGGCTAGTATCGGGGGGTATGAACCATAGAGAAGTTGGAATACAGTAGGTTTAACACCAATATAAATAAAGAATGAGTTCATTACAGTACCTTAAAGTGGTGGTTTGTTTTCTTATACTAACGGAGCTCATGAGATTTTCTGTTGAGTTTTGTGTTGTGAAGTTTTCAAGTTTTTGGGTAAAGATTTGATGGATTTTGGAATAAGGAGTGGCAAGATCCTAAGCTTGGGTATGCGCAAGGCACCCCAAGGTAAAATTCAAGGACAACCAAAAGCCTAAGCTTGGGGATGCCCCGGAAGGCATCCCCTCTTTTGTCTTCATCCATCGGTAACTTTATTTGAGGCTATATTTTTATTCATCACATGACATGTGTTTTGCTAGGAGCGTCTTGTATGCTTTGAGTCTTTGCCTTTTAGTTTACCACAATCATCCTTGCTGTACACACCTTTTGGAGAGACACACATGAATCAGAATTTATTAGAATACTCTTTGTGCTTTACTTATATCTTTTGAGCTAGATAATTTTGCTCTAGCGCTTCACTTATATCTTTTAGAGCACGGTGGTGGTTTTATTTTATATAAATTATTGATATCTCATGCTTCACTTATATTATTTTGAGAGTCCTTTAGAACAGAATGGTAATTTGCTTTGGCTATAAAATTAGTCCTAATATGATAGGCATCCAAGATGGGTATAATAAAAACTTTCATATAGAGTGCATTGAATACTATGAGAAGTTTGATACTTGATGATTGTTTTGAGATATGAAGATGGTAATATTAGATTCATGCTAGTTGAGTAGTTGTGAATTTGAGAAATACTTGTTTTAGAGTTTGCAAGTCCCATAACATGCACGTATGGTGAACATTGTGTGACAAATTTGAAGCATCTGGTGTTTCTTTGATTGTCCTCCTTATGAGTGGCGGTCGGGGACGAGGGATTGTATTTTCCTACCAATATATCCCCTAGGAGCATGCGTGTAATGCTTGGTTTTTGATGACTTTTAGATTTTTGCAATAAGTATATGAGTTCTTTATGACTAATGTTGAGTCCATGGATTATACGCACTCTCACCTTCCCATCATTGCTAGCCTCTTCGGTACCGTGCATTGCCCTTTCTCACCTTGAGAGTTGGTGCAAACTTCGCCGGCACATCCAACCCCCGTGATATGATACGCTCTATCACACATAAACCTCCTTATATCTTCCTCAAAACAGCCACCATACCTACCTATTATGGCATTTCCATAGCCATTCCGATATATATTTCCATGCAACTTTCCACCGTTCCTTTTATTATGAAACGCTTCATCATTGTCATATTGCCTTGCATGATCATGTAGTTGACATCGTATTTGTGGCAAAGCCACCATGCATAATTTCATACATGTCACTCTTGATTCATTGCCCATCCTGGTACACCGCCGGAGGCATTCATATAGAGTCATACTTTGTTCTAGTATCGAGTTGTAATCTTTGAGTTTAAATAAATGGAAGTGTGATGATCATCATTAATAGAGCATTGTCCCAAAAAAGGGGAAGGCCAAAAAAAATAAAAATAAAAGGGACAATGCTACTATCCTTTTTCCACACTTGTGCTTCAAAGTAGCACCATGATCTTTATGATAGAGAGTCTCTTATATTGTCACTTTCATATACTTGTGGTAATTTTCATTATAGAACTTGGCTTTTATATTCCAACAATGGGCTTCCTCAAATGCCCTAGGTCTTCGTGAGTAAGCAAGTTGTATGCACACCCACTTAGTTTCTTTTGTTGAGCTTTCATACATTTATAGCTCTAGTGCATCCGTTGCATGGCAATCCCTACTCCTCGCATTGACATCAATTGATGGGCATCTCCATAGCCCGTTGATTACCCGTGTCAATGTGAGACTTTCTCCTTTTTTGTCTTCTCCACACAACCCTCATCATTGTATTCTATTCCACCCATAGTGCTAAGTCCATGTCTCACGCTCATGTATTGTGTGAAAGTTGAAAAAAGTTTGAGATAACTAAAGTATGAAACAATTGCTTGGCTTGTCATTGGGGTTGTGCATGATGAGAGCATTTTTGTGTGACGAAAATGAAGCATAGCTAAACTATATGATTTTGTAGGGATAAGCTTTCTTTGGCCATGCAATTTTGAGAAGACATAATTGCTTAGTTAGTTTGCTTGAAGTATTATTATTTTATGTCAATATTAAACTTTTGTCTTGAATCTTTCGGATCTGAACATTCATGCCACAATAAAGAGAATTACATTGAAAATTATGTTAGGTAGCATTCCACATCAAAAATTCTGTTTTTATCATTTACCTACTCGAGGACGAGCACGAATTAAGCTTGGGGATGCTTGATACGTCTCCAATGTATCTATAATTTGTTGATTGTTCCATGCTATTATATTATCTGTTTTGGATGTTTAATGGGCTTTACTATGCACTTTTATATTATTTTTGGGACTAACCTATTAAACGAAAGCCCAATGCAAATTGTTGTTTTTTTTTGCCAATTTTAGTATTTCGCAGAAAAGGAATATCAAACAGAATAAAACCTTCGCGAGGATCGTTTTTGGAACAAACGTGATCTAGGAGACTTGGAGTGGACGTCAAGAAAGCAGCGAGGAAGCCACGAGGAAGGAGGGCGCGCCCAGGGGGGCCAGGCACGCCCCCACTGTAACACCCCGGTTGTGATTTACCCAATATGTACTCCAACTCTTGCCGTTTCCGGCCTTAAGTTATTTTATTTTCTCGGGTTCGGGTTTTTGTCTCCATGTGTTGTTATCGTTGTCATGCATCTCATATCATGTCATCATGTGCATTGCATTTGCATACGTGTTCATCTCATGCATTCGAGCATTTTCCCCGTTGTCCGTTTTGCATTCCGGCGCTTCGTTCTCCTGCGGTGGTCATTTCTACCTTTCTTTTGTGTGTGGGGATTAAACATTTCCGGATTGGACCAAGACTTGCCAAGCGGCCTTGGTTTACTACCGATAGACCGCCTGTCAAGTTTCGTACCATTTAGACTTCGTTTGGTGCTCCAACGGTTAACCGAGGGATCGAAAAGGCCTCGTGTGTGTTGCAGCCCAACACCCCTCCAAGTTGGCCCAAACCCACCAAAACCCTCTCCATCATCTAGAGCGTTCGATCACGATTGCGTGGGCGAAAACCGCACCTCATTTGGACTCTCCTAGCTCCCTCTATGCCTATAAATAGAACCCCTCCGAAATACGGATCTCCTCCTCCCCCGAACCCTAAAATTCGTCTCCGCCGCGCCGGACGGAGCCGCCGCCGCCCGCGCCAACCAGCGCCTACCACGTGGCGCGCCGCTACCTCCTCCCGCCGAAGCCCGCGCGGCCCGGGGCAGGCCCCCGCGGCCCAGCCGCCAGCCGCCGCCCGCGCCCGGTTTCCCCGCCGCCCGGTGGCCGGAGCCCCTCGCCGCCCCGTCGCCCGCCACTTCCACCGCCGCCGCGCCATCGACGCCGGCCGCCGCGAGCCCGCCCGACGCGCCGCCTCACCGTCGTCCAAGCCCGTGCCGCCGCCGCCAAGTCGCCGCCCCGGCGAGCTCGCCCACTCCGGCCTCCTCCTCTCCCTCGACTCCGGCAAGTCCCCGGCGAACTCTGGCGAGCTCCAGCCGGTCATCCTCGGGAAGCGTGCCCCTTCTATCGTGCCACCCGCGCCGGATCCAAATCTGGATCGGATCCGGTTGACCTATTTTGCCCTAACCCTAATTTATTTGCCCTTGTTCATCATGTCGTAACTCCTCATCCGTAGATCCGTTTTGGGCATATAGCATATCAAAATGTTCGTCTCAGAGAGCACATCATTTCATCTCATTGCATTATTTTCATTTGAGTTCATCTTGATGCCCGAAATGCTGTTAGAAGAGTGCTATTTGAGATATGTGTCAGATCTGCTGCTCCAATTAGTTATTTGTCATTTTTGCCATGGTTATTGTGTGCATGATATGCCCCTGAGCTCTACATATGTTTTGTTAAGGGTTTTGCCATCTTTCCAGAGGTGCAACCCATGTATTTTTGTGATGTGTGTGGTGACTAGCACAAGTTGCAAAGTGAGGCACTTGGTAATGCTGATTTCAGGGACTTAGCATTTCCACTAAGTCCTTGATCTGTTTATCTCATATGGCCATATGTTCATGTTGTTTTCTAGTGATCCGTGCCTCTTTTGAGGATGATCAGTAAGGATGTTTTTTTCATCTTGTAGTTCTCTATCCATCCATGTCTTTGTTTGAAATTATGGAGCACCCTAGCTTGAGTCAATCAAGCTCTACTTTTGCTATTCCGTGAATCTGGGCAGATTGTCTACTTGTTAGCGATTTTGCCGAGGATGTTGTAGTTGATCTGTGCATGCTATGTTATTGTTCTTGCCATGTCTAGCTTGTATTTTGTGTATTATTGATAGGTGTATGCTTAGATTGTCATGACATGCTCTGTAGTGAGTGCATCGAGCTCGTAAACATGCCTACTTGATATCTGTTTCAGCATGCTCCAATTTTCACTAAGTCTGAGAACTGATTTTGTTTTTGCCATGTTCACATGCTTGCAAATGTATTTTCTGATCCCTTTTGGCTCAAGGTCACTAAGGGACTTTTGTTAAGATCTTTGAGTAGCTCCATGCCATGCTTTAATTTGCCATGTTCAGGTCCTGTAGCATATAGTTTTCATGCTCCGAAGTGTGCTATCTGATCTGAAATTCCAGACAAGTGTTAATTTCACCAAGTCTGAGATCTGTTTGTCAAATGCATTTTTGCCATGCTTGTTTGAACCTGTTAATGGATGAATTAGCCGTAGCTCAGTGCTAGACTTTTGTTAAGCATCTTGAATGCATCCCTGCCATGTATTTTGTTGTCATGTTTGGGTGCTGTAGCATGTTCATCTTGTTGTATTTAGATGGCTACTTGCTGTAAATCGCAGATCGTGGTCATATTTGAATTGCTTGCCATTTCCAAACCGTAAGTCCGATTCCCGCGTTCTTTATATCGTTTTCAAGAGATTTCATCTCATCTTTCCAGTGACACACTTGGTTTTCCAAGTTGAGGCCAGGTTCATGCATTCCTTGTCAAATCTTGCATATGCATCTCGCATCGCATCCCGCATAGCATACCACCCTTGCATCATATTGTTTGAGCTTTGCACGTGGTTGATTGCGTTCCGTTTGCTTGTTTGTCTTGTTTGGGTAGAGCCGGGAGACGAGTTCGCTAACGAGGAGCCCGTTGAGTTTGCTTTCGAGGATCCAGTCAACTCTGACAACTTTGCAGGCAAGATGATCATACCCTCGATATCACTACTATCTTTGCTATGCTAGATGCTCGCTCTTTTGCTATGCCTATGCTACGATACCTACCACTTGCTTATAATGCCTCCCAAATTGCCATGTCAAACCTCTAACCCGCCATGTCCTAGCAAACCGTTGATTGGCTATGTTACCGCTTTGCTCAGCCCCTCTTATAGCGTTGCTAGTTGCAGGTGAAGTTTGGAGACCGTTTCTTGTTGGAACATTATTTTACTTGTTGGGATGTCATTATATTGCCATGTTATATTAATGCATCTATATACTTGGTAAAGGATGGAAGGCTTGGCCTCTCGCCTAGTGTTTCGTTCCACTCTTGCCGCCCTAGTTTCCATCATATCGGTGTTATGTTCCCGGATTTTGCGTTCCTTACGCGGTTGGGTTATAATGGGAACCCCTTGACAGTCCGCCTTGAATAAAACTCCTCCAGCAATGCCCAACCTTGGTTTTACCATTTGCCACCTAGCCTTTTCCCTTGGGTTTCGCAGACTCAAGGGTCATCTTATTTTAAACCCGCTGGCCAGTGCTCCTCTGAGCGTTGGTCCAACCTAGAGCACCGTGCGGGGCCGTCCCTTGGCAACTTGGGTTACGTTGGCTCCTGTACGCTTAGCTTATCCGGTGTGCCCTGAGAACGAGATATGTGCAGCTCCTATCGGGATTTTTCAGCACAGCGGGTGGTGTTGCTGGACTTGTTTTACCATTGTCGGAGTTGTCTTGTAGAACCGGGATACCGAGCCTGATCGGAATGTCTCGGGAGGAGGTCTATTCCTTCGTTGACCGTGAGAGCTTGTCATGGGCTAAGTTGGGACTCCCCTGCAGGGATTTGAACTTTTGAAAGCCGTGCCCGCGGTTATGGGCAGATGGGAATTTGTTAATGTCCGGTTGTAGACAACTTGAACCTTAACTTAATTAAAATGAATCAACTGTGTGAGTTACCGTGATGGTCTCTTCTCGGCGGAGTCCGGGAAGTGAACACGATGTTGGAGTAATGTTTGCGCAGGTTGTTCTCTAGATTCTCGTTCGTGCTTTGCCTCCTCTTCTCGCTCTCTTTTGCGAACAGGATAGCCACCATATATGCTAGTCGCTTGCTGCAGCTCCACATATTTACCTTGCCTTTCCTATTAAGCTTAAATAGTCTTGATCGCGAGGGTGCGAGATTGCTGAGTCCCTGTGGCTCACAGTTTACTTCCAAAACCAGATGCAGGGCCTGATGATTCCGCTCCAGGTGACGCGCTTGAGCTCAAGTGGGAGTTCGACGAGGACTCTCAACGATTCTACGTGTCTTTCCCTGATGATCAGTAGTGGTGCCTAGTTGGGGTGATCGGGACCGTGTCGCATGTTGGGTTATCTTTTATTTTGGCGCCGTAGTCGGGCCATGAGTGTTTGAATGTTGTAATGTTATTTATGTACTTGGTTGACGTGGCGAGTGTAAGCCAACTATGTTATCTCCCCTTTTATTATCTATATTACATGGGATGTTGTGAAGATTGCCTAACTTGCGACATATGCCTTCAATTCGATTATGTCTCTAAGTCGTGCCTCTACACGTGGGAGCTATAGTCGCATCGAGGGTGTTACAAGTTGGTAATCAGAGCCTTCCCCGACCTTAGGAGCCCCATTGTTTGTTCGTTTTTAGCGGCCGAGTTGTGTCTAGAAAAATGTTTTGAGTCATTTAGGAATTATATATCGGAGAGTTTAGGAATTCTTTTTTTACTTCCCAGTCTCCTCATCGCTCTGGTAAGGCATCCTGACATAGAGTTTTGACTCTTCTCTTCTCAAATTTCACTAAATTTTTTTTTAGGATCACGCGGGTATCTTGGAATCGTTCTGATGGTTTTGTGACGAGAACATTGTCTTGGTGCCTCCTGTCAGGGGTTTTGTGGCAGTGTCCCGGGGAGTTGAGCTCTGAGGTGTTGTTGTCATAATTTTATCGTGGCAGTTCTGGAATACCTGAGTTTAGTATGCCGACATCGAAAATCTCTTTTATGCAGTTCGTTGGTGAGATAACCTCGACGCCACCCAGTACTGGGGCGGGAGTTCGGGAGTATCGCCATAAATTGTATAACGGATGCTTTTCGAAGGTTGAGGTAGATGGTTTCCGAAGTTTTTCTCGGTTATGTGTTGAAGGATGGATACAGCTGGATGTAGGATTTGCTAGAATTGGGTGAGATATTATGCTTCCGCTGTATCCCCAACACCTGATTGCATAACCGGAAAGGTTTGGGAGTTTCATAGGTGGGAATTCTCGTAGCTCTAGTTCTTCTTCCACGGATATTTTGTTTGAGATTGGGATTTCTTACCGAGTATTCGTTCTTGATCCGTACCTTGTTGATTTATTTCTCTACCTAAATTTTAAGTGGCTTCTCAATTTATGGATATGTGACCATTTCAAGAGGAATGCATTCGTTCATTTTGTTCGGATGTGAAGACTTTATGTTGCCATTTTCATTCCGTTGGTTTCAGCTTCATTTTATTTGTCAATGTGCTAACGGTGGTCAACCTCTTCAGGATGGCTCTCGCTAAGAGCACCAATCAGAATCAGAATCAAGATCCGCCACCACCTCCACCTCCTCCGGAGGCATGGCAAGCTGTGATGGCGGCAACCAATGCAAACACACAGTTGATCATGCAAATTCTTCAAGAGCACAATCGAGCGAACCAAGGCAACCAAGGCAACAATCAGAATCACTTTGCTACACTCAACCAGTGCCTTGCTAACGGGCCAAAGACTTTCAGCAATTGTGTTGAGGCAACTGATGCTGACGATTGGCTCATGGATCTGTGCAAGCATTTCGAGTGCAGTAACGTCAGGCCTGAGGACTTCGTCAAGTTCGCTTCCTTCCAACTCAAAGATCAAGCTGCAGAATGGTTCCAGTAGTACAAGGATTCCAGAGGTGGACGTGCGATTACCTGGGATGAATTCCGTCAAGATTTCAGAGCTCATCATATTCCTCAAAGCGTGGTTGAAAGCAAGCGTGAGGAATTCCGCAACCTGAAGCAAGGCTCTTTGTTTGTCTATGACTACAACAAGTTGATTCAGAAGCTCGCCCGCTTTGCTAAGCAGGACGTCCCTGATGAGAAGAGCATGATATACCAGTTCAGGGGTGGTCTCAGAGAAGAAATTCAGCTAGCTCTTGTTCTCTTTGAGCCCTTGAGGTACGATGAGTTCTACAACATGGCATTGAAGCAAGAGGCCGCTCAAGTGAGGTGTGATGCTTCCAAGAAGCGAGTCAGAGATGCTACGCCTTCTTCCTCTACTCAAGTGGCCAAGCAGCAGAAGTATTGGCTTCCTCCTCCTCCGTTCCGTCAGCCGTATCAGCAGAAGAGCAAAGGTGGCAGTGGATCTTCCCACCCACCCAACCCTGGTTTTCAGAACAAGACTTCGTCTCAAGCTCCAAGATCAAGTGCTCCGTATCACCGAACGCTTTCAGGGGTCACGTGCAACAAGTGCCAATAGAAGGGTCACTATGCCAACAAATGCTTCAATCAGAGGCGTCTTCCTCCTCCCCCTCCTGTGAGATCGGCAAGTACAACAGTGGTCAAGCATAACCCCAAGCACGCCAAGGTCAACTTGCTGAATGCAGCTCAGGCAGAGGATTCGTCAGATGTCATCATGGGTAACTTTCCAGTTAACTCTTTTCCCGCAAAAGTTCTTTTTGACACTGGTGCATCGCATTGTTTCATGTCAAGATCATTTGTTTCCAAGCATGACTTCGTTTCGCAAATGTTGGGTAAACCTATGGGAGTGGTTTCTCCAGCTAAGTCTATGAGGGCTACTTCAATAGTTCCGGATGTTTCTATCATGATGGGTGATTTCAAGTTTCTGGCTTCTCCAATGGTTCTTGGTAACTCGGATATTGATCTTATTCTCGGGATGGATTGGCTTTCTAAGCACAAGGCTCAGCTTGATTGTGCAGCCAGGCAGATTCAATTGACTCATTCGTCTGAGGATGTAATTGTCTTTGCCGCAAATGACGATACCATCCGTCTGTTTTCTCTCAATGAGAAGGGTGAACTGGATGCCATCTCGCAAATTCCAGTCGTTTGCGAATATCAAGACGTCTTTCCAGAAGAGCTTCCAGGAATGCCTCCGCACCGGCAAGTTGAATTCGTCATCGATCTTGAGCCGGGCACGGAACCTGTGTGCAAGCGTCCTTACAAGCTCGGACCTGAAGAGTTGAAGGAGCTGAAGAAGCAACTCGATATTCAAGAGAGAATGGGTC
This sequence comes from Triticum urartu, assembly GCF_003073215.2. Taxonomy (NCBI): domain Eukaryota; kingdom Viridiplantae; phylum Streptophyta; class Magnoliopsida; order Poales; family Poaceae; genus Triticum; species Triticum urartu. Next base: position 84,814,404 of record NC_053026.1, read on the forward strand.
TCATCCGGCCTAGTTCCTCTCCGTGGGGTTGTGGTGTTCTTTTTGTGAAGAAGAAGGATGGAACGGACCGACTTTGTGTTGATTACCGTCCATTGAACAAGAAGACTATCAAGAACAAATACCCACTTCCTAACATCAACGAGCTGTTCGAACAACTCAAAGGTGCCCAAGTATTCTCCAAGCTTGATCTCCGTATGGGTTATCATCAGATTCGAATCCGTGAGCAAGATATTCCCAAGACGGCTTTCAGGACAAGCTATGGTTCATATGAATACACTGTCATGTCTTTTGGCCTCGTCAACGCTCCTCCGACTTTCTCTCGCATGATGAACTTCATCTTCAACGCCTACACCAATGACTTCGTTTTGGTCTATCTTGACGACATTCTGGTTTTCTCAAAGAACAAGGAAGATCATGCCAAGCACTTGCGTTTGGTACTCGATAAGCTGAGGGAACACCAGTTCTACGCCAAATTCTCCAAGTGCGAATTTTGGCTCGATGAGGTTCTTTATCTTGGTCATATCATCTCTGCCGAGGGCATTGCGGTGAATCCTGAGAAGGTGTCTGCAATTGTGAATTGGGAACCTCCTCAGAACGTGAAGCAACTCCGTAGCTTCCTCGGTCTCGCAAGCTATCATCGAAGATTCGTTGAAGCCTCTCTCAAATCTTCTCCATAAGCACGTCAAGTACGTTTGGTCTCCGGAGTGTGACATTGCTTTCAACACTTTGAAAGAGAAATTGGTCACTGCTCCAGTTCTGACTCCGCCTGATGAATCCAAGCCGTACGAGGTCTTTTGTGATGCCTCTCTCCAATGTCTTGGCACAGTGTTGATGCAAGAGAAGAAAGTTGTTGCTTATACCTCTCGCCAGTTGAAGCCCAACGAGAAGAACTACCCCACTCATGACCTCGAGTTGGCGGCAGTTGTGCATGCTCTCTTGACTTGGAGACATCTCTTATTGGGAAGAAAAGTGGACATCTTCACTGACCACAAGAGTCTCAAGTACATCTTCACTCAACCTAATCTCAACCTTAGGTAGACTCGATGGGTCGAAATGATTCAAGAGTATAATCCGAGTATCGAGTATACTCCAGGGAAGGCCAATGTGATTGCTGACGCATTGAGCAGGAAGGCTTATTGCAACAGTCTGATTCTCAAACCTTATCAACCCGAGCTTTGTGAAGCTTTCCGCAAACTTAATCTGCAAGTTGTTCCTCAAGGTTTCCTCGCCAACCTTCTAGTCTCTCCTACCTTGGAAGATCAGATTCGCCAAGCTCAGCTTCTTGATGCTATGGTGAAGAAGGTGAAGATTGGGATTGCCAAGAGTCAACCCAAGTACAAGTGCTACCGCCTTGATGACAAGGATACTCTCTTCTTCGAGGATCGTGTTGTTGTGCCCAAAGGTGACCTTTGTAAAGTGATCATGAACGAGGCTCACAATTCTCCCCTCTCCATCCACCCTGGGAGCACGAAGATGTATCAGGACCTCAAGCAGGCTTATTGGTGGACTCGAATGAAGCGCGATATTGCTCAGTTCGTGAATGAGTGTGATGTCTGCAGAAGAGTGAAGGCAGAACATCAAAGGCCAGCGGGTCTCCTCCAACCTGTTGCGATTCCAGAATGGAAGTTTGACCACATTGAGATGGACTTCGTGACTGGGTTTCCAAAGTCCAAGCGTGGCAATGATGCTATATTCGTTGTCATCGACAAACTCACTAAAGTGGATCACTTTCTGCCTATCAAAGAGTCAATCACTGCAGCTCAATTGGCGGAGCTCTATACCTCTCGGATTGTCTCTCTGCATGGTATTCCACAAGTGATCTCTTCACACCGTGGCAGCATTTTTACCTCCATGTTTTGGGATTCGTTTCAGAAGGCCATGGGCACCAACATCCGCTTCAGCACAACTTTCCATCCTCAAACTAGCGGTCAAGTCGAGCGTGTCAATCAGATTCTTGAAGATATGCTCAGGGCTTGTGTGATCTCCTTCAGCATGAAGTGGGAGGATTGTCTTCCTTATGCTGAATTCTCCTACAACAACAGTTTTCAAGCAAGTTCGGGCAAGGCCCCATTTGAAATCCTATATGGAAGGAAGTGCCGTACCCCTCTCAACTGGTCCGAAACCGGTGAACATCAGCTCTTGGGTAATGACTTAATCACAGAGGCAGAGGAAATGTGCAAAGTCATTCGAGATAACCTCAAAGCAGCCCAATCCCGCCAGAAGAGCTACTATGATAGTAAGCACCATGATTTGGCTTTCGAGATCGGAGATCATGTTTACCTCCGCGTCTCTCCAATGAAAGATACTCGTCGTTTCGGTATCAAAGGGAAGCTTGCCCCTAGATACGTGGGACCTTTCATGATTGTCAGCAAGAGAGGCGATCTCGCCTATCAACTCGAGCTTCAATCGAACTTTGCAAATTTTCATGACGTGTTCCATGTCTCTCAGCTTCGAAAGTGCTTCAAGACTCCTGACCGCACCGTCAACTTCGAGGGCATTGCGCTCCAAGAAGATCTCTCTTACCGTGAGCACCCCGTTGCTATTCTTGAAGAGACTGAACGCAAGACTCGCAACAAGTCAATCAAATTCCTCAAAGTCAAGTGGCCACACCATTCCGACCGTGAAGCTACCTGGGAACGCGAGGATCACCTCTGTTCTGAGTACCCGGCGTTCTTTCAGTCCTAGATCTCGGGACGAGATCCTTTCGTAGTGGTGGAGTGTTGTAACACCCCGGATGTGATTTACCCAATATGTACTCCAACTCTTGCCGTTTCCGGCCTTAAGTTATTTTATTTTCTCGGGTTCGGGTTTTTGTCTCCGTGTGTTGTTATTGTTGTCATGCATCTCATATCATGTCATCATGTGCATTGCATTTGCATACGTGTTCATCTCATGCATTCGAGCATTTTCCCCGTTGTCCGTTTTGCATTCCGGCGCTTCGTTCTCCTCCGGTGGTCATTTCTACCTTTCTTTCGTATGTGGGGATTAAACATTTCCGGATTGGACCGAGACTTGCCAAGCGGCCTTGGTTTACTACTAGTAGACCGCCTGTCATGTTTCGTACCATTTGGACTTCGTTTGGTGCTCCAACGGTTAACCGAGGGATCAAAAAGGCCTCGTGTGTGTTGCAGCCCAACACCCCTCAAGTTGGCCCAAACCCACCAAAACCCTCTCCATCATCTAGAGAGTTCGATCACGATCGCGTGGCCGAAAACCGCACCTCATTTGGACTCTCCTAGCTCCCTCTATGCCTATAAATAGAACCCCTCCGAAATCCGGATCTCCTTCTCCCCCGAACCCTAAAATTCGTCTCCGCCGCGCCGGACGGAGCCGCCGCCGCCGCCCGCGCCAACCAGCGCCTGCCATGTGGTGCGCCACCACCTCCTCCTGCCGAAGCCCGCGCGGCCTGGGGCAGGCCCCCGCGGCCCAGCCGCGAGCCGCTGCCCGCGCCCGGTTGCCCCGCCGCCCGGTGGTCGGAGCCCCTCGCCGCCCCGTCGCCGGCCACTTCCGCCGCCGCCGCGCCATCGACGCCGGCCGCCGCGAGCCCGCCCGACGCGCCGCCTCACCGTCGTCCAAGCCCGCGCCGCCGCCGCCAAGTCGCCGCCCCGGCGAGCTCGCCCACTCCGGCCTCCTCCTCTCCCTTGACTCCGGCAAGTCCCCGGCGAACTCCGGCGAGCTCCGGCCGGTCATCCTCGGGAAGCGTGCCCCTGCTACAGTGCCACCCGCGCCGGATCCAGATCTGGATCAGATCCGGTTGACCTCTTTTGCCCTAACCCTAATTTATTTGCCCTTGTTCATCATGTCGTAACTCCTCATCCGTAGATCCGTTTTGGGCATATAGCATATCAAAATGTTCGTCTCAGAGAGCACATCATTTCATCTCATTGCATTATTTTCATTTGAGTTCATCTTGATGCCCGAAATGCTGTTAGAAGAGTGCTATTTGAGATATGTGTCAGATCTGCTGCTCCAATTAGTTATTTGTCATTTTTGCCATGGTTATTGTGTGCATGATATGCCCCTGAGCTCTACATATGTTTTGTTAAGGGTTTTGCCATCTTTCCAGAGGTGCAACCCATGTATTTTTGTGATGTGTGTGGTGACTAGCACAAGCTTGCAAAGTGAGGCACTTGGTAATGCTGATTTCAGGGACTTAGTATTTCCACTAAGTCCTTGATCTGTTTATCTCATATGGCCATATGTTCATGTTGTTTTCTAGTGATCCGTGCCTCTTTTGAGGATGATCAGTAAGGATGTTTTTTTCATCTTGTAGTTCTCTATCCATCCATGTCTTTGTTTGAAATTATGGAGCACCCTAGCTTGAGTCAATCAAGCTCTACTTTTGCTATTCCGTGAATCTGGGCAGATTGTCTACTTGTTAGCGATTTTGCCGAGGATGTTGTAGTTGATCTGTGCATGCTATGTTATTGTTCTTGCCATGTCTAGCTTGTATTTTGTGTATTATTGATAGGTGTATGCTTAGATTGTCATGACATGCTCTGTAGTGAGTGCATCGAGCTCGTAAACATGCCTACTTGATATCTGTTTCAGCATGCTCCAATTTTCACTAAGTCTGAGAACTGATTTTGTTTTTGCGATGTTCACATGCTTGCAAATGTATTTTCTGATCCCTTTTGGCTCAAGGTCACTAAGGGACTTTTGTTAAGATCTTTGAGTAGCTCCATGCCATGCTTTAATTTGCCATGTTCAGGTCCTGTAGCATATAGTTTTCATGCTCCGAAGTGTGCTATCTGATCTGAAATTCCAGACAAGTGTTAATTTCACCAAGTCTGAGATCTGTTTGTCAAATGCATTTTTGCCATGCTTGTTTGAACCTGTTAATGGATGAATTAGCCGTAGCTCAGTGCTAGACTTTTGTTAAGCATCTTGAATGCATCCCTGCCATGTATTTTGTTGTCATGTTTGGGTGCTGTAGCATGTTCATCTTGTTGTATTTAGATGGCTACTTGCTGTAAATCGCAGATCGTGGTCATATTTGAATTGCTTGCCATTTCCAAACCGTAAGTCCGATTCCCGCGTTCTTTATATCGTTTTCAAGAGATTTCATCTCATCTTTCCAGTGACACACTTGGTTTTCCAAGTTGAGGCCAGGTTCATGCATTCCTTGTCAAATCTTGCATATGCATCTCGCATCGCATCCCGCATAGCATACCACCCTTGCATCATATTGTTTGAGCTTTGCACGTGGTTGATTGCGTTCCGTTTGCTTGTTTGTCTTGTTTGGGTAGAGCCGGGAGACGAGTTCGCTAACGAGGAGCCCGTTGAGTTTGCTTTCGAGGATCCAGTCAACTCTGACAACTTTGCAGGCAAGATGATCATACCCTCGATATCACTACTATCTTTGCTATGCTAGATGCTCGCTCTTTTGCTATGCCTATGCTACGATACCTACCACTTGCTTATAATGCCTCCCAAATTGCCATGTCAAACCTCTAACCCGCCATGTCCTAGCAAACCGTTGATTGGCTATGTTACCGCTTTGCTCAGCCCCTCTTATAGCGTTGCTAGTTGCAGGTGAAGTTTGGAGACCGTTTCTTGTTGGAACATTATTTTACTTGTTGGGATGTCATTATATTGCCATGTTATATTAATGCATCTATATACTTGGTAAAGGATGGAAGGCTTGGCCTCTCGCCTAGTGTTTCGTTCCACTCTTGCCGCCCTAGTTTCCATCATATCGGTGTTATGTTCCCGGATTTTGCGTTCCTTACGCGGTTGGGTTATAATGGGAACCCCTTGACAGTCCGCCTTGAATAAAACTCCTCCAGCAATGCCCAACCTTGGTTTTACCATTTGCCACCTAGCCTTTTCCCTTGGGTTTCGCAGACTCAAGGGTCATCTTATTTTAAACCCGCTGGCCAGTGCTCCTCTGAGCGTTGGTCCAACCTAGAGCACCGTGCGGGGCCGTCCCTTGGCAACTTGGGTTACGTTGGCTCCTGTACGCTTAGCTTATCCGGTGTGCCCTGAGAACGAGATATGTGCAGCTCCTATCGGGATTTTTCAGCACAGCGGGTGGTGTTGCTGGACTTGTTTTACCATTGTCGGAGTTGTCTTGTAGAACCGGGATACCGAGCCTGATCGGAATGTCTCGGGAGGAGGTCTATTCCTTCGTTGACCGTGAGAGCTTGTCATGGGCTAAGTTGGGACTCCCCTGCAGGGATTTGAACTTTTGAAAGCCGTGCCCGCGGTTATGGGCAGATGGGAATTTGTTAATGTCCGGTTGTAGACAACTTGAACCTTAACTTAATTAAAATGAATCAACTGTGTGAGTTACCGTGATGGTCTCTTCTCGGCGGAGTCCGGGAAGTGAACACGATGTTGGAGTAATGTTTGCGCAGGTTGTTCTCTAGATTCTCGTTCGTGCTTTGCCTCCTCTTCTCGCTCTCTTTTGCGAACAGGATAGCCACCATATATGCTAGTCGCTTGCTGCAGCTCCACATATTTACCTTGCCTTTCCTATTAAGCTTAAATAGTCTTGATCGCGAGGGTGCGAGATTGCTGAGTCCCTGTGGCTCACAGTTTACTTCCAAAACCAGATGCAGGGCCTGATGATTCCGCTCCAGGTGACGCGCTTGAGCTCAAGTGGGAGTTCGACGAGGACTCTCAACGATTCTACGTGTCTTTCCCTGATGATCAGTAGTGGTGCCTAGTTGGGGTGATCGGGACCGTGTCGCATGTTGGGTTATCTTTTATTTTGGCGCCGTAGTCGGGCCATGAGTGTTTGAATGTTGTAATGTTATTTATGTACTTGGTTGACGTGGCGAGTGTAAGCCAACTATGTTATCTCCCCTTTTATTATCTATATTACATGGGATGTTGTGAAGATTGCCTAACTTGCGACATATGCCTTCAATTCGATTATGTCTCTAAGTCGTGCCTCTACACGTGGGAGCTATAGTCGCATCGAGGGTGTTACAAGTTGGTAATCAGAGCCTTCCCCGACCTTAGGAGCCCCATTGTTTGTTCGTTTTTAGCGGCCGAGTTGTGTCTAGAAAAATGTTTTGAGTCATTTAGGAATTATATATCGGAGAGTTTAGGAATTCTTTTTTTACTTCCCAGTCTCCTCATCGCTCTGGTAAGGCATCCTGACATAGAGTTTTGACTCTTCTCTTCTCAAATTTCACTAAATTTTTTTTTAGGATCACGCGGGTATCTTGGAATCGTTCTGATGGTTTTGTGACGAGAACATTGTCTTGGTGCCTCCTGTCAGGGGTTTTGTGGCAGTGTCCCGGGGAGTTGAGCTCTGAGGTGTTGTTGTCATAATTTTATCGTGGCAGTTCTGGAATACCTGAGTTTAGTATGCCGACATCGAAAATCTCTTTTATGCAGTTCGTTGGTGAGATAACCTCGACGCCACCCAGTACTGGGGCGGGAGTTCGGGAGTATCGCCATAAATTGTATAACGGATGCTTTTCGAAGGTTGAGGTAGATGGTTTCCGAAGTTTTTCTCGGTTATGTGTTGAAGGATGGATACAGCTGGATGTAGGATTTGCTAGAATTGGGTGAGATATTATGCTTCCGCTGTATCCCCAACACCTGATTGCATAACCGGAAAGGTTTGGGAGTTTCATAGGTGGGAATTCTCGTAGCTCTAGTTCTTCTTCCACGGATATTTTGTTTGAGATTGGGATTTCTTACCGAGTATTCGTTCTTGATCCGTACCTTGTTGATTTATTTCTCTACCTAAATTTTAAGTGGCTTCTCAATTTATGGATATGTGACCATTTCAAGAGGAATGCATTCGTTCATTTTGTTCGGATGTGAAGACTTTATGTTGCCATTTTCATTCCGTTGGTTTCAGCTTCATTTTATTTGTCAATGTGCTAACGGTGGTCAACCTCTTCAGGATGGCTCTCGCTAAGAGCACCAATCAGAATCAGAATCAAGATCCGCCACCACCTCCACCTCCTCCGGAGGCATGGCAAGCTGTGATGGCGGCAACCAATGCAAACACACAGTTGATCATGCAAATTCTTCAAGAGCACAATCGAGCGAACCAAGGCAACCAAGGCAACAATCAGAATCACTTTGCTACACTCAACCAGTGCCTTGCTAACGGGCCAAAGACTTTCAGCAATTGTGTTGAGGCAACTGATGCTGACGATTGGCTCATGGATCTGTGCAAGCATTTCGAGTGCAGTAACGTCAGGCCTGAGGACTTCGTCAAGTTCGCTTCCTTCCAACTCAAAGATCAAGCTGCAGAATGGTTCCAGTAGTACAAGGATTCCAGAGGTGGACGTGCGATTACCTGGGATGAATTCCGTCAAGATTTCAGAGCTCATCATATTCCTCAAAGCGTGGTTGAAAGCAAGCGTGAGGAATTCCGCAACCTGAAGCAAGGCTCTTTGTTTGTCTATGACTACAACAAGTTGATTCAGAAGCTCGCCCGCTTTGCTAAGCAGGACGTCCCTGATGAGAAGAGCATGATATACCAGTTCAGGGGTGGTCTCAGAGAAGAAATTCAGCTAGCTCTTGTTCTCTTTGAGCCCTTGAGGTACGATGAGTTCTACAACATGGCATTGAAGCAAGAGGCCGCTCAAGTGAGGTGTGATGCTTCCAAGAAGCGAGTCAGAGATGCTACGCCTTCTTCCTCTACTCAAGTGGCCAAGCAGCAGAAGTATTGGCTTCCTCCTCCTCCGTTCCGTCAGCCGTATCAGCAGAAGAGCAAAGGTGGCAGTGGATCTTCCCACCCACCCAACCCTGGTTTTCAGAACAAGACTTCGTCTCAAGCTCCAAGATCAAGTGCTCCGTATCACCGAACGCTTTCAGGGGTCACGTGCAACAAGTGCCAATAGAAGGGTCACTATGCCAACAAATGCTTCAATCAGAGGCGTCTTCCTCCTCCCCCTCCTGTGAGATCGGCAAGTACAACAGTGGTCAAGCATAACCCCAAGCACGCCAAGGTCAACTTGCTGAATGCAGCTCAGGCAGAGGATTCGTCAGATGTCATCATGGGTAACTTTCCAGTTAACTCTTTTCCCGCAAAAGTTCTTTTTGACACTGGTGCATCGCATTGTTTCATGTCAAGATCATTTGTTTCCAAGCATGACTTCGTTTCGCAAATGTTGGGTAAACCTATGGGAGTGGTTTCTCCAGCTAAGTCTATGAGGGCTACTTCAATAGTTCCGGATGTTTCTATCATGATGGGTGATTTCAAGTTTCTGGCTTCTCCAATGGTTCTTGGTAACTCGGATATTGATCTTATTCTCGGGATGGATTGGCTTTCTAAGCACAAGGCTCAGCTTGATTGTGCAGCCAGGCAGATTCAATTGACTCATTCGTCTGAGGATGTAATTGTCTTTGCCGCAAATGACGATACCATCCGTCTGTTTTCTCTCAATGAGAAGGGTGAACTGGATGCCATCTCGCAAATTCCAGTCGTTTGCGAATATCAAGACGTCTTTCCAGAAGAGCTTCCAGGAATGCCTCCGCACCGGCAAGTTGAATTCGTCATCGATCTTGAGCCGGGCACGGAACCTGTGTGCAAGCGTCCTTACAAGCTCGGACCTGAAGAGTTGAAGGAGCTGAAGAAGCAACTCGATATTCAAGAGAGAATGGGTCTCATCCGGCCTAGTTCCTCTCCGTGGGGTTGTGGTGTTCTTTTTGTGAAGAAGAAGGATGGAACGGACCGACTTTGTGTTGATTACCGTCCATTGAACAAGAAGACTATCAAGAACAAATACCCACTTCCTAACATCAACGAGCTGTTCGAACAACTCAAAGGTGCCCAAGTATTCTCCAAGCTTGATCTCCGTATGGGTTATCATCAGATTCGAATCCGTGAGCAAGATATTCCCAAGACGGCTTTCAGGACAAGCTATGGTTCATATGAATACACTGTCATGTCTTTTGGCCTCGTCAACGCTCCTCCGACTTTCTCTCGCATGATGAACTTCATCTTCAACGCCTACACCAATGACTTCGTTTTGGTCTATCTTGACGACATTCTGGTTTTCTCAAAGAACAAGGAAGATCATGCCAAGCACTTGCGTTTGGTACTCGATAAGCTGAGGGAACACCAGTTCTACGCCAAATTCTCCAAGTGCGAATTTTGGCTCGATGAGGTTCTTTATCTTGGTCATATCATCTCTGCCGAGGGCATTGCGGTGAATCCTGAGAAGGTGTCTGCAATTGTGAATTGGGAACCTCCTCAGAACGTGAAGCAACTCCGTAGCTTCCTCGGTCTCGCAAGCTATCATCGAAGATTCGTTGAAGCCTCTCTCAAATCTTCTCCATAAGCACGTCAAGTACGTTTGGTCTCCGGAGTGTGACATTGCTTTCAACACTTTGAAAGAGAAATTGGTCACTGCTCCAGTTCTGACTCCGCCTGATGAATCCAAGCCGTACGAGGTCTTTTGTGATGCCTCTCTCCAATGTCTTGGCACAGTGTTGATGCAAGAGAAGAAAGTTGTTGCTTATACCTCTCGCCAGTTGAAGCCCAACGAGAAGAACTACCCCACTCATGACCTCGAGTTGGCGGCAGTTGTGCATGCTCTCTTGACTTGGAGACATCTCTTATTGGGAAGAAAAGTGGACATCTTCACTGACCACAAGAGTCTCAAGTACATCTTCACTCAACTGTGACGTCCGGATAATTAAGCTACAGTGATCCCACACTAATGATGCCACGTCACCTCGTTTATAGTTGCTAATCTCGAGTTAGTTCGAAACCGATTCAAATTCAAAATCAAAATCAAGCAAACAATAAAAGTTTTTCAAATATTAAAACTAAAATGTTCAATAAATAGTAGATAAATCAGAGGCTATGATAAAATTGTATACAACATTATTGAAATTTGATAAGTGACTTAAACAACCTCAAACAGTGGCTGAAAACATTATTTACTAACCTTTTTATTAATAAAAAAATAAATATGAAATGATAATTACCCCAAACTAGTTTTTGGTGGTAGGATATATTGTGATGTGAATTGTGGGCCAACTCTCATATTTTACAAAACTCATATGGTGCCCAAACAATTAGCCAAAACAGAAAAGGAAATAAATAAAAGAAAAGAAAATACATAACAAAAAAAAAGAAACCCCCCAGGCTAACTGGGCCTCGGCCCAGCCAGTGGCCTGCCAGGCCGGCCCACTCCCTCCCCTGGCCTATAACCCCGTGGGGGCACCGAACCCTAGCACGATCCCCCCTTCCCCCCCCCCCGCCGCTCTCCCCTTCCCCGATCGGATCGGGGCAAACCCCCCCACTCCCCTCGCTCCTCGCACTCCCCCGCTGCCCACTTTGCCGACGGCGCTCCCCGACGCCTCTCGTCGTCTCAGGCGCCGCCCCGCCATCGTCGCCTTGACCCCGTCGCGCGCCTCCCCGTCCTCGCCCCCTTCCCGATCCAGAAATGGATCAGGGCTCGACCTCAACGCCGTCCGATGCCGCCTGCCGGAGCCACCTCGCCGGAGCCTCTCCGCCTCGATCCCCGTCGCCCCGCCGCCGTTCACCATCGCCACCGCCGCCCAGCTCCCTCCTCCTCAACCCTCCATCCCAGCGCCCCCCCACGCTCGGCTGGTTCTGGATCGGGGAGGGGCCCGATCCCGCGTCGCCCCGCACCCCCGATTCCGTCGCCCGTTGCCGCGACGGCCTCGCGTCCTCGTCCTCCTCCCCGAGCTCCGCAGGACGTCGTGCTCGTCGCACCGACGCCAACCGCCGCCGCCTGGAACCGTCGTCCTCATCCCCACCTCGCCGGACGGCCTCGACCTCCCCCGGCTTCACCGAGCCCTCCACGAGCTCCGCTGTGAGCCTCTCCGACGACCCCCACCTCCTCCCTCAATCAGGTTGTCGTCACCGCCGCGCCGCGTTTTCCCCTGCTGCTGCTCCCCTGACACCACAGCGCTCACCTGCTGCCGCGCCGTCCCGCCTCCGCCCTGCCGCCCTGTTCCGGCCGGCGCCATCGCGGCCCTTGGCCGCCGGAGCCCGTACCCGGCTCCCCCCCCATCGCCCGGGCAGGCTACGGCCTCGGGCATGGGCACCACACCCGCTGCCCGCTAGCGCCGGCGTCCGCTAAGGCCCCCTGACCCAATGACATGTGGGGCCTAGCCCCTGGAACGTTTATATATAAAAATAATAATTTATAAACAATAATAATTACATTAATTAATTAATTAAGGAATTAATTAAGTTAATTAATCATAATCAGATTAACCTAATTAACTAATTA